>NC_056745.1:822664648-822957148 GCF_019279795.1 Protopterus annectens
AACCTGGGACACACCTCATCCTAAAAGCCGTGTGGTGCGTGCAATTAAGGCCACACACATTAGTAGCAATAAGTACCTAGGTAGGGGTTCTACTCTTAGTGTTGCCAAGTAAGAGTGTGTGTGTCTTTGTGAAGGGATCTACTTCAGTTTGCAGAAAATACATGTCCCAGGAAGTCATCTGTCTGAGAACTGACTGGCAAACACTAACATTTCACAGGTATCATCTTGTGGAAATTCATTCCATCAAAACTAGTAGTAGATGTGTAAATTCCCTCTTCCCCACTGTATATCTGTACAGCGATACTGGGTTTGGTATATATAGCTGGGTGTTGATCTTGTGGACACAGCCACCATAATTGCGGTTATTGTTGAGTGTATCCCCTGATTAGTTTGCTGCAATACTGTACAGTTTATGTTAACAGGTTGAGTAGTTGTCAGTCACACTATCTGCAGTTCTACACCACCCCACACCCTCCAAAGGGTAGGGCTGTGCCACCCACACCAGCACACCTATGTTTACCAAGTTGAGGAATGCAGTACATTTGGGAAGGGGACATATACCCTGCCAGTACCACCGTCAATGACATTAAACTAGCAGACTGATTATTTCCCAATGTGATGTTGTGCCTATTCTGTCTTGGTGGAATTACCTAGGCTAAAATGGGTTCCCTGCAAATGTACATACATCCATGTGTACAGTATTCTCTGTATATTGCAACAACACCAAAGTCTCCATGTGTGTGTGTGTGTGTGTTATGCACAAATATGTGGTGTGTACCACCCAGCACAATTACCATTGTCCACTGTCGAAGGGCTGCTGACATCAACCACCATGCATTCACCTGTATACACCCCTCAGACCTATCAGGCATGTGGTACATGCAGTAACTGTTATATAGACCTGTGACTTGTGTCCAGCTGTACCCAGGATATGGCACAGTCAAGGTGTCACCACAGTGCCATACCCCTTTTAGGAAACAACAGCAGACCAACATTCTATTGACACATAGACACATACAACATAAATGGAATACATTATGGAGACCACAATCACTCAGTGTTAATAACAGCTATAATGCATCATGGCTGGACAGCTACACATCCTGACATGTAAGCATTAAACTTTAGTGCTGAAAAAATGTTACACAGCATTACATTGGTACACCGTACTACAGTCACCCTGTGCATCAGAACCATATTAGCCTGTCCCTGTATTGATGTTATGGATGACAGGGATATGGCACAGGTATCATCATATGCACTGGGTGTGTTGTGGGTTTGCCAGAGACCTAGGCTGAGACATTTGTTTGATATCATGTGTGTGTGTTAGGGGGTTTCATTATTAATTGGGCTGTGCAGATGTGGTGTGTGTTGGTATGGGGGTGCCCTAGCTGTGTTGGTGATGTGTGTGTGTATGCATGCACACAGTTCTGCCATGTGGCTGCCCTATACAGGGGGTTGTTGGACAGCTGCAGACTGTACCTGGCAGGGTATGCAGTTCACTGTCTTTGGCCACGGACATGAGAACTGTGCATGCCAGGAGTTCTACGGGCACTAGCAGGTACAAGCCAAGATATGGTACTCTCCCCTGATGACATATGTCTGCTGGATCCTGGTCCCTCTTGGGACTGGCCAGGGCCATGTGCCCATAGCCTGCTACATTGTGGTGTGGACCGCACCCCCCCTGCAGTGCTGATGCTGGTACTGCCACTACGGGAGCAGTTCTGACTTGTTGCACGTGTACATCAACCTCCACATGTTGGTGTTGCTGGCCTATGTCTACATGGCCATCTTACTACTCCCACCATATGCTCAAGCACAGACATTCCTCGGTCGAGGACTCCCACCATCTCACCCAACCATCTATCCAGGACCTTTGCAAAATAATGGTGGGCACCTACAAGATCACGGATGTTGTCAATAAAAGCAGAATGAGTAGCCCTCTGGAGCCTCAGACCCTGTCTGGTATAATGTTCCATATGTGCCTGCACATCCATGATGGCCTGAAACATGCATCTGGTGACACCAGCTGTGGCACTTCTACCAGGGGCATGATAACCAGCAGCCCTTCTACGAGCAACCCTGTACATCTGCCTGTGTGCTACCTTGTCGGGCATCCGGCTATGACTGCTGTGGCCAGACACACTTGTCATAGTCACCACACTGTCCTGTCCCATGCCACCACCCACCATCTGTTCCTCATCTATGGCCATTGGTGATGGGGTATGTATAGGCAATGTGACTGTGTGCGGGGATAGGGTGGGTAACAGTGGGATGTCAAATGGTGGTTCAACTTCAGCCCTAGACAACCCTGCCTGTGCCTCACCACACCTATCATCATTGGCAGAGTCTGTATGGACATTAACATTAGTTTGCCTGCAGGAGGGACCCTGACCCACCTTGCCACCTGTGAGGGGAATACAAGAAATGCACTTTAAGACCTGTACGTCATTGCTTAACTATACACACACACACACACACACACACACACACACACACACACACACACACACACACACACTTACAGGTGAGGTTGCATAAAGATATTACACACAGAACTCTCATTACCCATCTGTCAACATGCATGACATATGGCATTCAACAGCATGCACTGCAGCTAAAGTCAATCCCTATTACCAACAGTATACATCTCTGTGATGCATGAGTTGTTTTTGTAGGTGATGTCCCTGAAAAAGGACATGTATCCAGTCGGACTATCCCGGTAAACAAATGTAAAATAAAAATAAGATAAATAATACAATAAATACTGCCATTACTATAATTTTGATTTCTTACTGCTAATAGTGGGGGATATTCTGTACTCACCATACTGCCGATGCATCCAGGCCAGTCGCTGGGAATGAGCATCAACATTCTGTGACCTCTCCACAGCAGCTGCATGGGGAGACATCACACATTAATCACACCTGCACAATCGCAAGTTGAACTTTTTCCATACTTAGTTAGAGATACATAACACTGCATACTTACAGACAGGTGGGACATCCTGTGCTCAGGCTTCTTGGATCCACTGGTCCAAGAGTGCACCCCTCCTCCGCTTCAGGTCATTATGGTGGTGACATACCTGCTCACCAGTCCGGGAATGCCAGTGGCATTGGTGAGATCACATGCAAGCTGGTCCCATGCCTCTGCTTTGTAATGCGAGCCCTGGTACTGGCCATGCAGCAGCCGGAAATCATGTTTTTTTAACTAGGAGCCCAACTATGACCCTGGACTCCTGGATGCTCCAACATTGCGCTCGAAAGTGAACACCTTTACCAATGTCAGACATTTTGGTCATGCTGTGAGCAATCCCAAATGGTTATGGCTGTATTCCCACCAGTGTGATTTAAATAGGACAATTTTCCCTGCACTTTTTCTTGATTGGCCAGTTTTAATATGCTGAACTATGCTTAGTTCCATGCAAATCTGCATAGCAATGCTTACACCAGTTAAGCAGAGCTGAAAGCAGGTAAGCAATGTTTACACTAGCAAAGCATTGCTTAAATCTATTTTTTTCATTAAATTTAGAAATTATTTTTTACATTTATATTTTACATATTCCCATCCCTAATGTGCTATACATGAGCCATATGATTGACATCTATCATTCAAATTCCTTAAAAGTTTATTAAATAATTTGGTAGAGCAGGGATTTGAACTCAGCATACTCTACATATTATACAATGGCAGTACCACTATACTACAGCAGCATGATGACATTGTCTACTACAGTAGCACTTGTCAATTATTTTCAGGATTTCAGCCAGGCTAAGTATAGTGCAAATAAGCTGCGTACCTCTTAAACTTCGGATTTATTTGATGAAAAAAATTGCATTTTTTTATTTCTATTTCTTTCCTCTTGTCCTACTGCTTCCATGCATGTAGGGCAAGAGTGCATACATTTGGGGGTGTGCACTTGAAGTCTGCTGTGTTTTTTTTTCAGTGTCCGCGGACACTGAAATGTTAGGTACTTACATTTCAGTGTCTGTGGACACTCGTTTATTATATAATATTAAAGCCAGGCTCTAATATTATACAAATTGACACTCATCTCTGTCAGAAAGTGCCATATGGCACTTTCTGAGTGAAGGGGGCATGTTACATGTGCAGGCACTGCTGACACATGCCTCCTGCGCTCGCTCCTGGTTTGTGTCAGTTTAGGTTAGATAGCAGTGCACCTTCATGCATATGCAAGGCACGTTGTTATTCTAAACGGACACGAACCACTCCATGCAAAAATAGCCTTAGTCTTGCAAGGAGCTTTGTGAATCCTGGGGATGACCTGAAAATGGAAAGGCCCATAAATAAAGCCTAACAGCTGTTTTCAAAGTTACAATCAAAAATAAAGGTCTAAATAGCCACAACAGCTGTTAATTCTAGGAAGATTTTACTAAAACCTAAAAGATCTGGCTAATAGTCCATCAGTTGTTACCACAGCAAAAAATAAAACAATCTGAAAATAGGTATCAGCAGCTGTTATAAAATCGATATGGACAGTAGGTAGAAGATTAGAATGTCTGTTATTAAATGGGCTATGAACTTCAGATTAGATGCAGGGGAAGGCTCTGTCTGGTCATTGAGCTCCGTTAGTCTCGTTAAATATTTTTTACTTTATTTTATGAAAAAAAACATTTTTTCTCATAATGATTATTGGTTACCAGCAACAAGTATAAAGAGGAATTTTACCACTATTGTAGACTGGATAGCCTGTTGACAGGCCAAAACCTTAGGGGGATTCTACAAATTCTGTTGCTGCACAGCAACTCAGAGTCTGTGATTTGGCCACTAGCGTAGACAATTCAGTTGGTAGATTTGCCACAGCCAATTAAATCAATGATGAGTGCCTGTATTTGGTCCTTTAATTTGTTCACTACTCAAGTCATAAAAAAATTGGGTGTGGAGTGCATATCTGAATGTTTTTAATATTTACAACTTTTTTTGAAAGCATGACTGGGATTCCAGAGTCCAGTCTATTTTGCTACAAACAGTGTTAGGAAAAAAGTGACAAGGAAGAGAATGGTTCATGACAAATGCTAAAGCTGTAAATATCTAATGTAAGACAAATGAATATTGTAAAAGGATAACTGTGCAAGTTAAAACAATTAAATCACAGTTTGAATAGTTTTGAATCACTATGATGGGGGATACTTTACACTTTCATTACATTTTTTAAACTGGACTATTCTTTTGGAGAGAAAGGAATACAAAGCAACATGTAACCACAATTTCTTAGTATTTTTTGTTTCTTACTATTTCTGATATCATATACTACACAAGTAATTTTAAGCAATTCATTTTATTCTATAAATTTGTTTGCCAGGTTAGGGCTCCAGTTTTAAAGGTTTTTTTCAAGGGTCATCAGGGAGAACTGCTTGATTTAAATGGCCTTTCTAGAATAACACTGTAGTGAAGTAGAGACCAAGGAAATCAGGTACAGAACTATAGGATAGAGGTTGTTAACAACCAAAACATGTGCATTGTATAGACAGACATCAGCAAGCTACAGATGCTAAAATTAGATCAAAAATACCTCCACTTACATTTCCTTTGCTCTTTTTCTTAACATTAAGCCCTCTCTTTCCCGACATTGTAAAATAACTTTATCTGTCTAACAATAGAAATCATTTTTATCCAAAGATGTTTTAAAGTACATATTTTCCTTTATGGACAGAAAGTGGATTAGTTGTGGTTAACAAAGTGAAATCATAAATTAGAATACAGTTACAACAGTGAAATGTTCTAATGAATTAGAATACAGTTGCTGTAAGAGTTAATTTTCATGCTCTGTAGGCATATGTGTAATTTTATAGTGAGTACACTCGTGTGTGTGCATGGGTATCTGCCAGAAACAGTGTAAGAAGATGATTATAAGATCAAATAAAATAAAATTTAGTTGCTTTTTTTTATTGGTTGTTTTATTTTTTATAGCCTAGTTCAAATTTTGCAGATGACAGGTAACACCTTCTTTTTCAGAGACAATGTAGTTATTTTTTTCTTTTCTTTTCTTTTAACGTTTCTTATTTTTTTCTTTATTAAGAAGACTGCCTTTTTGTATTTTATTTTCTTGTGCAGATAGATACATTAGGTCTTTTCCTTGCCTGAGAAACTCTTGCTTTTAGGTTTCTGAAAGCCTTCACTAATTTAATCATATTTAACTGGTGTTAAATACCATTGTCAGTAAAGGTATAATTCTCTCACCTTTAAGATGTATCCTTAAAAATAACTTGTAGCTACCTAGTTTATGAAAACCTCCAAACATGCTGCTGTATGATTTAATTGCTTGATTATTCTTTAAGAAACCAATCCCTGCTATGTCATTGATTCAAAGCCAGTTTAGATTAGAACTCAGTGAAAATAATCTGTTAATATTTGTTTTAGTTGCTCAATTTGAGAATGTGCAGACTGTTCCTGACACAGAGAAAATTAATGCCTTAAACTTTCAGAGTCTCCAAGAATGCCAGAAACTTACATAATAGAAAAGTAACTGTTAAAAATACAAAGCAAATATCATATCTAACTCTTTTATTTGCCTAAAATCCATTTAATACTCATTAGGCTCATTTAATTTCTGAGAAATACATTTACTGGTACAATGTAGGCATCTTGTTTTCCTAAGTTTTATTGCATGAAGATAGTATGCTTTATTTCAAAGAACAGCATAATTATGTTGTTCCTTTTGGTCTGGGTGAATAAGGAAAATTTCTCTATGCAAGTTACAATATAGTATCATTATTTTATCATACCTCACTGGACTTGTATTTCACAATAAGGAATTATCCATTGCTTACTTGG
Source organism: Protopterus annectens (assembly GCF_019279795.1). Taxonomy (NCBI): domain Eukaryota; kingdom Metazoa; phylum Chordata; order Ceratodontiformes; family Protopteridae; genus Protopterus; species Protopterus annectens. The sequence continues at coordinate 822,671,444 of NC_056745.1, forward strand.
TTTAGATGCCTATGTTGTTAAATTATATTCATTAGTATTATAGGAACTGTGTTTATGGTTTGTGCATTTGCAATCCACGTGCTATACATAATGATTTTGAATGCATCCCCCCCAAATGCGCGCGTGCACACACACACACACACACACACACACACACACACACACACACACACACACACACACACACACACGAATAATTACTTATTGCTAAAGCCCTGGGTGTTATTGCTACCTGTGTCTTACCTAAATAATATGATATCTATGAGTTACAGATGTGGTGCTACGGGCAGCCCTCTGTTAAAAGCACAAGTGAAAATATAAATAATACACGTTTCTAGTCAAAAGCTTAAATGCTTTGAACTTCAGTTCCAGATGATAATGTGTAAATGCCTAAAACATTAATAGATGAGGAGAGACAGAGAGTAAAAATAGGAGACCAGAAAAGGTATTAAAAAAGGAAATCTGATCAGGGAAGTCATTAGAAAAGCAGAGACAGCAAGCTAATAGGTAGGCCCCCTTGCAGCCAGACATTAGGCTTGATGCATGCCGTCCCTAGCCTCTGTCTTCTGTCTCAGTGAGACAGACGTCCCATGTTACTGCTTTGGCTGGCTGCTACAACCATTGATAACAGAATGAAGGCTATGGTACCAAATACTTCTGAGTATATTATGTGCTGGTTGCCACAGAATGGAGTCAGGCTGTCTGTCCTTTATTATACAAAATGAGGGCACACAAGGTTTAATATGAATAAATGGAGGGAGGAGGTGCTCACGCTTAGATCACATTATTGGCGTATCATATTGACTTTCTGATAATGTTCTGAGTACTGTAGGACAAAAAAAAGAAGAAAAGAACAAAAGGAAAAATGCCACAGGGTGCAAATTCTGGTATCAGTTTTACTGCCACACCAATCAATGTAATTTTTATGCTACCGGCTCTGGTTTACATATCCATAGTTTGTACTTTCACAGTTTGCAGTATAGTTATTGATAGTTTAGGCACCCTTCAATGCAGAGAAAAATCTTAGTCCATATGGAAGCAGAAGGGAATGTGAGCATTCCTTTGTAAAGTAGTTTTCCTTATGCTAGCAGTTAAAAGTTTAAATTCTAGTGACTTGTTTATTTCCCTCAGCATTTTAATCATTTATGTGTTATGTCATGTGCAAGCTTTGAGCAACTTTTAGTCTCATGAATTGCCCTGTGATGCACATTGTCTGCAATGATATGAAAGGATAATGCATAATAGCTGAAAAATAACAAGGTGAGGTAGTATGTGTGCATGAAAGCATTTGTAGTGTGTGTGTGTGTGTGTGTGTGTGTGTGTGTGTGTGTGTGTATGCATGTGTTTTCGTGTGTGTGTATGTATGCATGTGTTTTTGTGTGTGTGTGTGTAACTATGTGTGAGAGTGAATGCACAAGGAAACAGACAATGCTTTTAGAAGTTGACCTTTAACAGAAGGTACAGTTAATATGCTTATAATATATACCCTTCTATCTGCCTACTGCTTCTGGGGATTAAAGTTTTAATTTAGTTGACTGTGACATATTAACAAATACCGAGCTTTTACTCAGCGTCATATTCAGAAATATTTATTTCAGCCAGAACTTTTCTCCACTAAGATTCTAACACAATTACCACTTGGTCTGTTACATTACAGAAGTATTAATAGTTATGGTAGAAATAGTTGACTGATCCGCTGTGGCGACCCCTAATGGAAACAGCCGAAAGATGATGATGATGATGAAGGTGACTGTCTTCAGCCGTCTTTTTCAAGAGCGTGGACATTCTATGTGTTTTCAAGAGTACAATACAAAAGTCATATTTTACAGAAACAAAACGAAGCATTTCAAATACTAATGTTAACATATTTTAGTCTTGGCTTCAAGATATTGGAACAAAATCTATTAGTAGAAGGGACACTGAAGGATATAAGGCCAGGGAAGAACATTCAGACAAATCTTGCATAATTTGTGCATGTGTGCATCTGTTTCTGCATTGCTTCTGAACTTTAAGTGTCTTAACTCAGTACTGTGAAACAGACAGGTCTTCTGACAGGACATTTTCTTTTCTGCAATTACCACACCCTCAGTCTCCCACCACTTGTGTCATGCATCTCTGCAAAATGATTTCTCAGTTCTCCCTGTTAAGCCACATTCACTTAGAGAAATCAGGCAGTCAACCAGGTGTAAAGTTTTCGTGGAGATGACATCTCTTAATTAAATCTGATCAGCAACCATCCCTACACACACACACACACCCACACACACACACACACACACACACACACACACACACACACACACACACACATTTTGTTACCATTTACTTTTATATATTCTCTGAGCCCCATTATGAATGTGAAACTGTTAGAATTTAGAAGTGAAATGTCCATAAAAAAAATTTTATTTCTACTTTTAACACTGATATTCTCACAACCCACTCCAACACACTGTTTGTTTTTAAGTTCTAATTTTCAAAGATTTGAACACATATTTAGTTGCGTTCTAGCACCACACACCACACAGTGTGCTTCCCACACAACACCTCTGTGCTCCACATGCAACAATAGTATTTCATAAAACAACACAATACAATTCACCTCTCTCATATTTAATCCATTCCTTTAAGTCATCCAGTATTTTTGTCAGTGAAAGTACTACTCATATATTTTAAGTAATCAGCACTCCAGCTTAGTGACGCTTTGTTCTCTCTCTGATTTCTACAGTTTTCTGCCTGGGTAGACCTCACTAGTTTTTATATCTTTTTTTAAGTGTGGAGTCAGAGAATAAAACAATGGTATGGTATTCACTGTTACAGCAGCAAAGCTCACAATTAAAGTTCAAATAATACATACAACCCAATGTCTGGTTATCCTGTATTACAGTTGATAACAGAGAGTATTAAATATTTTAAAAGAACGAGTGGGATTTGTAGCACCAGCATATGAGTGGGTGCTGGGTGCTTCCTAGTACGCACAGAAGTTAATTGCCTTTAGTGAATGTAATTGAAAAGGGACCCACGTTTAGCTGCAAAACTTCACTTCAACAAATAAGAAAGTCCTTTTTTTCCTCTATGTAACTAGGAAAAGCTGAAATAGCAAACAAAGTTCAAACAGTATTTAACATATAAAAATAGGAACTATAAGGTGGCTGCTTCTGTCTAAAAAAAAAATTTCTACAAGATCATTGTTTCTGTTTTCATAATCCATTTCTGTGTCGTGCACAAATTCTGTGATATTTTTGCTGCTGTATTTCCACTGTAGATTCTGTGGAAATGCTCCCCCATCCTTCTAGTTTGTACAGGTCAGCAATTTTTGATGCAGTATATATCATTTCTGTTTCTAACTACATATAGAGAAAGGTGAGTCACTCCAGGAGTATCGTAGGACATTTTTAGGTACTGCACTGTTAACAGACCTTAAAGAGTGATCAGTTTGACCAGGCCTTCTAAGTTGCAAAGATGAGGCTGTCTTGTTCCATTTTTTTAGACAATGATTGCAGGCATCAGGACTTTTCTTGCACATGCAGAGTAAGTGGTAGAGATATCGTGACTGCTATATTTTATGTGATTGAACCACCCACCCCTAGGCTGCATTACCACTATGAGCAGTCCTTCTAATCTCACTTCCTCTTCCAATCATACTTCTGCTGTATAAATTTTGCCATCCTAGTGTAGATTTAGTAGAAGATTATATATATATACATATTGCCCCTCTCTTCTTCTCCATCCGTTGTTACCCCCTCCCTTCTTCCCTATCAGCTACTGCTATTAGTTGGTAATCATGATGTCATCTATACAAGAGAGACTCCACCTGTATTTAATACCTTTATTTCTAATCTGTCTCTAGCTAGCTTACATCACCTTCCCTGTCCCTGGCCTCTTAATTTATGTATACCACAGTGGGAATGCCTTCTGTCTGTCATCTGAAATTGCCCTACATCATGGTATCAACCCATTTTATTTTCCTTCCATATCTTGCAGTCCACATCCTACATCATTTGGCTTAAATTACTAATAAAAATAGATGACCCCATGGACATATCCCTGTAATAAAATATTTAAGAGACAAACATACCAACTAAACTCTCTTATTTCAAGCAGCAACATATACCCTAACTCTGGACCATCACCAAGGACAGTCACACTCACAGATGTACTCAATAATTGTTGGAACACATATGATTATATAGTAAGTGCAGATACATCAATTATCAAAGAAACTTGATTACGATATGGCATCAGGAACAATGAAATGCTGCTCTCCAAGATTCAACATATTTAGGCAAGGTAGGCAACATACAGGGGCAGGTGGTGTGGCCGTCATTCAAAAAGATTACATATAGGGTTCCATATTGCTTATCCACTTCCCATAAGCCTTATACAGAACCTGTCCTTCACTCACTTCATACAAATACATCAAAAGGAATTAGTCTGGATTTTCTCCACATCAATGATATTGACATTTTACTCATTAGCTTGCATCCAGCATTTAAAACAAACTGATGATTATGGGAGATTCAATACTGATTGGAAAGTTTCCTCAGATGCAGTTTCACATTCTAACACATAGTTGTTGGATGAGCACAGCTCTTAATTATGCTAACTTCCAGAATACACAACATGTCTAAATGAGAAAGCATTTTGAATGGATTCTTATATTAGCAGGCAACAATATTGTAACATATGACATTCTGGCATACAGTATTCTGGGTCACATGCATACATTGCCTAATTGCCACTATGCAACAACCATAATGCATATCACTTCTCTGTTTCATAACCCTTTGGAAGATATGATGCCATCACTTTCAACATTATACACAATGCAGCTCAAAACTTCAGCTCTATCTTTCTATCAGTCCACAGCAACTAAGGCTCAAAAGGACTGCAAAGTAAAATCTGCGGTGTTACCATTCATCGTCACAGAAATTAAAGCTACATAGCAGAGAGACAAACTGATGCAGCAGGACCACAGAATCAGAACAATTGCCTCTTTTTATCCATTTACATGGGTCAGAAATCACAGCAATAAAGTACTTCTAATCATTAACAAAACAAACAGAAAAAATCAGCCCATCAAACAATAATGAAAGTTGTCGAAAACAATCTTTGCTGATGACACCCTTGCTTTTTGGTCTATACCAGTTTCCCATACTTTCATTTGAATCAGTGTACTGTGTGCATCACTTATAGCTGTTACTAAGCAAAATATTATGTATATGCATCTCTTCAATTGTTGCTTACTTACTGTAAAACCATAAACCATTATCTTTATATTTATAGCTGCATACTCATTTATTTTTTTTTTAGAATTTTCTTTTAATACTATGATTTTTGTTAGCAAATATTGTATGTTTAGAGCTCTGTTCCTGGCTGTATACTATAAATAGGCTCTACCAAACTGAACCGATATAATAAGCAGAAATAAAAAAACAAGGTAAATTAGCAAATGTTTATGTAAATGTAAAAAGAAAAAGATAGAGAAGTAAAAGCTGCAATGAGTTAAATGAAATATACTATGTGTAATGCGTTCAGCTTTACTTTTCAACAATCATGCCATTTCTACAAACTAGAGCAGATGATTAAGGCTATGAACTGTTAACAGCATGTTTCATGTAGTCCTGAGTTTGATTCCCTCAAACTCCATTTGCCTAATGTGTAAGCCTGAGTAAGTTACTTATGTGGTTTGGGGAAACTGGGAAATACTGCTAGGTTCATCATGTTCCTCCTTTACCACATACCTAGTAACAAACTATGAGTTTATGAGTCCACAAAAATGAGCAAGAAAGCATTATAAATCATAGCTGTGCATGAACACAGCATTCAGATAACAAAGTCTACCTGGAGAATGTACACAGTCTCATAGTATTTTCTCTTTCAATATGATGTATCAAAGAAAAAAATATAAGCCATCTCAAGCATCTTGGTCAGAATATATTGAGAGAAATAAAGAATATTTTGATTCAAATTATATTCTTGCAGATGAGTACACAATGATTGGCCCTGTGTGGAATCATTCCTTTTCCAAGCATGATGCCTAGGCAAAAATAAAAGATAATTGCCATCAACAATTGGTTAAATAATTCTGTTATTCTTGGGAGATCCAGAATATGCCAGCATGGGATAAGATGCTAGACAGTCCAGTCTGCTCTTCTCAGTCCATGACTTCTGCATATTGGCTAAAGCCTTTGCTGACCCCCCCCCCCATAGTGCCTTTTTTGTCACAGTCCAGCTAATAGACATGCCAGATGTAGCAAACATATCCCATTCTAAACTGGTTCATATTAAGGTTGCCCTTCCCAGTGTCAGAAGCCTTAACAAAAAAAATACAGTTTTAGGCTTTCTTATATTTGGAACACATCCATATTTATGCAATTACTTACATTTGGTTGAAATGTAAAGAGAACACTCCCTTTATTACCTGGATTTTCTGCTACTCATACCTTCACACTTGATGGCAACTACAATGGCATTTTCATATTAGTCAAGGACCACATCACCTTGTGGCAGATTCCCTGAGACTGAAAAACTGAACTCCAAAACTCTGGATCACATTAAGCAGAACAAACTATCAGTTTATAGCCTGTTACAGGACACCCTTCATGTTCATTGATGATCATGTAGAATTCCTAAATGTACTCGACAAACATCCTACATACAAAGACTCAGTTATAGAGGGAGGCTGTAATTCTCCCTGTTATCTGGAACATCTATGCATCCTATCTAGAGTATGCCTAGAAGTTTCTGGACTTAATAAGCAAAAGCGCTCTCTGGAAATGACAGTTAATAAACCGAGTAGAGGACATAATATACTTGACATTACCCACCCATATATAGACACTTCATGCACAATTCTCCTAGTATCTCTCTCCCTGGATAAGTTCGACCATAAACGTTTGACTTACACTTTTACAGTCTCTGAAGGACTCCTCATTAGATATCTCAGACTTCAAGGATTTCAGATGTACAAACCTCATCCAATTCTTTGATGAAGTTTCAAAGTTCACTCAAAGCAGTAACAATGCTGACTTTATCACAGCGATAGCATTACAAAACAGATCTACTCTCACCTTGATAAATGGAAATTAATGGCAGTCCCAGGCAGAACACAATATAACCAGAAGTTCAAAAACAAACAACCCTGATGGTCCTCCAACATAAACTTTAAAATAAAAGAAAGAAATTGATGAAATTTATAACAAATATAAAAAAAATCCTTATATCAATGATAGTATTAGGAATATTACTAAAAACATGGAAAACACTGTTAGATCTATTAAGCAGCTTATAGATTTAAGTTGCATATAAGGCCAAGGATAATTATAGATCTTTCTTTAGCTACATTCGTAAATTAAGGAATAATGCCCAAAATTGCTGTGAACTTATTCAAAATTGCACCTCCTACTCAGACCCAATAGTCATTGTCAATGTACTAGCAAACAAATTCAGTGCCATCTTTATCCATGAAACTTCTAATCACCTCTTACTCAGACTCAGTAGTCATTATCAATGTGCTAGCAAACAAATTCAGTGCCATCTTTATCCACAAGACTTCCAATCAAGTCCATACATCCCTAAATTCCTCAAACAAAACAGCATTGTAGCCAAGTTGATTTCTAAGACCAAAAATACTTCCTCCTTGAGGCCTGACTGCATACCTGGTTATTTAATAAATAGTATCAAGCATACCCTGGTAGAGTCAATCCTTAAACTGTTTAAGTTATGCTTAGCTAAAGATTTTGTCCCAGTGATTGGTTCATCACAGTGGGGACCCTACCATGGATCCTGGAAATTATAGACCAATCAGCTTTAATTGGAAATAGCAACTGTCTTCATAAACCACAACATCAAAAATCTCATTAGACTTGATACTTGGCAGTTTGGCATTGTCAAAGGAATCCTGCCCAGTGAACTTGTTAACTTCTTAAAGGAATCCTGCCAAGTGAACTTGGTTAATGTTTTAAAGAAGGTTGCATCAGCTGTCAACAGCAGTTTTGCTGTTCACAACATATCTTTTCCAGGCCAAGATGTTCAGCTCCATACCCCACACTTACAATGTAAGTAAGATTATCACCTTAAAAATAGATCATCACCATGTGGTTAGATGGATATCAAATTAGCTAAAATACAGAATCCATACAGTCCGAGTGGCAGGTGTTTCATCAGAAGGTACCAACTTAACCAGTGGCTTCTTACTGGGATTCCACTTTGGCATTTAGTTTTCTGATCTCCTGGATGGACACTACGACCTCTGACTAAGCAAGCTTATAGATAATTGCAAAATATGAGTTATTTTCAAGTCCCCCTCAAATATCCAAACCCTTTAATAAGAGCTTACACATGAGTACCTGGTGTACTGACTGAAATTAAATGCAAAAGAAAATCAATATTGTCATGTCTCATAGATATATTCTCCCTTCAAAATACAACATAGACAATGCTCCACTTCAAAATGAAAATGTGGTTGGGGACCTTTGGACAAGGGTTGATTAGTCCAGCCTTTTCATCATCATATATCAAAATCCTTCCATGTAGCACAGCTAGTTGTAAAGAGAGTTTCATCCAGATTAAAATAGGTCATTGTTGCCCTATATTCATAGGTTAATATGTTCATAGGTAGGTACTAGGCTATTGGCCCAAGGGCCTATGTAAGCCTAGCCAACAAAAATTAACAGCCTTTGCAGGTCTTGAACCCAGGAGCCTATACACTATAGTCATAGTAGTTAACCACTAAGCCATCACAGCATTGATTAAATCAATTATTGAGCACAATGTCCCCTTTAGGATATACCTCACTAGATCTAACTAGGAAGATCATAGGTGCAAGACCCCCTGACTACCAAGATAGGTCAGAACCACTGTCCATCTTTAATGTCATAGACTTTTGAGGGTATATCCCTGCCTAACCTTCCATGTCATTAGGGCCCCAATTGTTCTGTATCTCCAAAATCTAAGCAACTTCAACATTTTCACAAATACCAGGAGCAGGGACCTAAATATGCAACAACAGTTAAATAGAACATGATAGACAGACAGATTTATCATACAGTACCAACCTCATCTGTGGAACAGATTGTCCCTGCAGCTGAAATATTGGGAAACAATATTGTTTATCAAACAGAAACTAGATGATTAGATGGGTATAAATAAGTTCAGTATGAGAATGAGTGGCCTAACCCTCCTGGAAAGGAGAGGCACAGCCCAAGGGTGGGTACTGGGAAGGCAATGGTCATTACACTCTACTGCCTCATTACTCTCTACTGCCTCATTACACTCTACTGCCTCATTACTCTCTACTGCCTCATTACTCTCTACTGCCTTGTGATTTCTATGATTCTACAGTTACATGTGTGACAAGTTTCTACATGACATGCTACTTCAAAATTTACCTCAATCACTGAAATAAAAAAATAAAAGCTTCAAGCAGATCATTGAAATGTTAAAGGGACATTGTGATTCAAAATTTGTGGTACCAGCAGGAAGATTTGTTTTTATTGTTATCACTGCAACTAGGAGAACTCCAATAAAGCTATAATGCAGAATGCTACTAAATTAAAGCATTGTACAGTGAGCTGTGAATTTAGTGCAAATTAGGATGATTCACCATAAGGTAAATTAATTAATGGTTTCACATCTGAGCTTGCCAGAGAAGCCTGTTATCTGAATCAAATTTAATGTTTCCAAGGGCATTTGTAATTGAAGGCAGACAGAGATAAGAAACACATGGGAGAAGCACAGGGTGCTTGTTGGCATAGTACAAGTCAAAATACAGGTAAATAAACAGAAAAGCACAAGATTTTCTAGCTGTTGCTATAATAAAAAATATAACCCCTTAATTGAAAAATGAAATGAAACAAAGTATCGTACATGTGGAACATCGGGCCTTAAAAAAGAAAAGGCTATAGTAAGATGCAGTCGTAATTAACAAATAAAAATATATTTTTCGTAAAAGGAATATTAATATGATTGTATAGCTGCACGTATACTTTTCAGAATTAAACAATAAAGGACAAGCATCATCTATATGTGTCTTTCTAGAGAAAGATAAATAACTGAAATGGAAACTGATATAGAGACAGCAGAAAGAATTGCCCTTAGAAAATGTTTCATTCACTGCTTGCAAAGAAATTATTATAAACTGTAACTGTTAAAACATGTATTGAAGATATACTTCTCAAATGTAGAGAATTTTTTAGAATTTTCAAATTTTTGCTACATATTTTGATCTGTTCCTCATAAAATGTGTGTGTTTTTCTGGTAAACCTTTAATGCTTGATGTCAATAAATAATGAAATACATTTGAGTTTCTGTCTTCATATCCAACAGAAAATGCATACTAATGCAAAAACTCTTATTAAAGCAGCTTTCTAAGTTTTGTAGTATTGTATTGTATTTAATTAATTTATTTGTGTTTTTCACTGAATATTAACTCAACTGAAGTTGTGGCTGTCTCTCGACAGAGTACTTTTTAGAATTTCTCTGTAGCCATTGCTAGCAGTGGGGGTAGTTTCAGCTCATCACTAACATCCTGTCTTGCCTTATATAAGTGGTACATTTTAAGTTATCTCTGCTTAATATCAGAGCTTTGGCCGGCTAACATCAACCTGAAATTAGCTGGACGCATAAGTGAATTTAAGTACACTTTTATCTGCTCTTTTGCATATAGTATTGCATTTAATTTACTTATTTGTGTTTTAAACTGAATATTAACTCAACTGAAGTTGTGGTTGTCTCTCTACAGAGTACTTTTTAGAATTTCTATGCAGCCATTGATAGCAGTGGGGAGGGGGTAGTTTCAGCTCATCACTAACATACTGTCTTGCCTTATATAAGTGGTACATTTTGAGTTATCTCTGCTTAAAATAAGAGCTTTGGCCGGCTAACGTCTACCTAAAATCAGCTGGACCTATAAGTGAATTTAAGTACACTTTTATCTGCTCTTTTGCATATAGTATTGTATTTAATTTAATTTAATCTATTTATTTGTGTTTTTCACTGAATATTAACTCAACTGAAGTTGTGGCTGTCTCTCTACAGTTAGTTGCCCACCCACCTTCTCTGTTCTTGTTTTGGTATTAATGTTGATGGCTTTGAAATTGCCCGCCCCTCTTGTAGATTTGTATTTGGATACTCCTTCTGGGCCCATCTCATTTGTTCACTCAACTGAGTGCAGTGAGATCATATTCTGATTTCAGACACTCCTACTGTGTACAAAGAGAGCATTTGGGAAGGACAACCCCTGTAGCCTCTTAATCCTGCTCTGTTCCTTCCTTTAAAAAAAAAATATATATATATATATGTGTGCAAAGACTCATGGGAATTCTTAAAGCTTTTCCCTGTTACCAACTGCCCCCCCTCCTCTCTTTTGGTCACCATTGACATTAAAGACCTCTTTTCAAGCATTCCCCACTCGACAGGGTTAGAATGGTTTGCTGATTTTTTCACCAAAGAAACCAACTTGGGCAACAACTTCATCAATTTAATCATTGACATGATGAACATGGTTTTAAACAACAACTATATTTTTTTCAATGGGGAACTATTTAAGCAGTTAAAAGGAGTGGCGATGGGTGCCTCTTGCGCTACCAATTATGCCAATGTGGTACTACACAGATGGGAGCAAGAGTACATATTTGGCACGACTTGGGCACAGTTTCTCACCTTTTACTGCAGATACCTTGATGACATCTGCCTCATTTGGAAAGGCACTGAGGACCAGTTATCGGCTTTCCTGCAACACATCAATAACACTACGGAGTTCTTGACCTTCACACACAATATTAGCCATGAAGAATTGCACTATCTTGACGTCACTATTCACAGGGACCCTCGATCTTTGGAATTATATTCCAAGGTTTACAGGAAACCCACTTTCTCCAACTCTCTATTACACTATGAGAGTCAGCACCCGCTTCATCAAAAGAAAGGTATAATAAAGGGACAACTTATAAGAGCATCAAGAATGTGTAGCAGACCTTCGGACTTCTTAGAGGAGATCCAGAATCTACACCGTATGTTCATTGAAAGAGGTTACCCTGTCAACTTGCTCAATTCTCTAACGGATGAAATTCTAACCAAAAGAGACACTTTATACCCTCCACTGTTTGGACGCACAAGTGCAGATTCCCAACCTCACACAACAACAAAACAAAGAGAAGGATGGCAACTTCATCTACACCTTTTCTGACAACTCGAACAAATTGAAACCATTGTTTCCAAATATTGGTTTGTGCTGGCGGTAATGATGACTTCAGGAACATTATTCCAGCCAAGCCCAATTTTGTTAGGAAGAGGGCAAAACCTCAAAGAAATCTTTGAGAAGAAACTTACAACAACTACTCACAACCTACAACAAAACAAAGGCACCTTTAAATGTGGTGCCTGCAAGCAGTGTCCTCTTATCATAAACAAATCTCACATTTACCTAAAATCTAGACACATTCACATCAGATCTCCTGGCCATTTTCATGTGCAACTAAAGGAGTGGTCTACATTGGGCTCTGCATCACCTGTGGTGCCTTTTACATAGGTAAAACAGAGAGAGAATTCAGGAAAAGGTTATGAGCATATTTATGACATTGAAAAGAAAAAGGAAAGTAATGCCTTTTTCAAACATTCACTCACATGTCATAATTACAAACTCTCTTTCATGATTCTTGAGCAAGTGAACCCCAGTACTAGAGGAGGTGATTGGGAATCTACCCTGGAATACAGGGAGCTGATTTGGCAGCTCAGGTTAGATGCAGGTAGGCCTCCGGGCTAAATGGTACACTTAGCATAGGCTCAGTGTTGAAGCTCAGAAGAGCCAGGCTGTAACATGTTTTTCTACAACATTACCACCTCATACCTCACTTTACACACATTTTATATACATCTTACAACCTATCAATTGCGTGCCATTTATTTGTATTATGCTATCATTCCTACATGATCAACAAGAATGTAATATACACATTTTTAGCCTATTCTATATTGCTGATTTTAAATCCATTTGGTTTGTATACAATCCCTATTTTTATTTTTATTTTTATTCCTACTTTTACTTACATTTTCAACACTGCTTTTTTTCTTTTTCTTTTTATTGAATAATTCATGTATGTAATTTTATAAAGGTACCAACATGGTACATTAGTTACGCATCATGTCACAAGCAGTGTGGATTTCAAACATTTTTTATGCTCACTTGATTGAGTTGCTTATTTATTTGCTCATGACACCTCTAATTTCTTTAATGAGACCCAGCTGTAATTAAGCATGTGATCAACTAAGACTTTTATTTAAACAGTAGCTTCTTTTGAAAGAAACTGTTTTTGACTTGATAAAGCTTGGTATTACCCAAGCGAAAGTGCTTGTCTTATACTGCTGTTTCTCACTTTGTTAACCTTTGGATTTTATCATCTAACAGTCGAATAAAGGAATTGCCTTTTTATCGAATTATTGTCTTCATTTGACGGTCTTGGAGTCTCTTCCTGGTTTTGTGTGACTTACATTTGGTTTTCCGTGGCTTTGCTCTACACCATGACCGCTGCAGTGGAGATGTTCGATCCTGCGGTTACACCGCATTTGCTTCAGGACGTAGGCAATCAACTTCCGGTTTCACGTACCGAATTCAACGAGGTTCTAAACATGCTAGCTGAACTAAAAGGGCTGCTGCATGCACAACAAAACGCCAACACTAATGCCAACAACTCTGCATCCTTGGCTGATACTCAGGCCAACAAAACGCACTCATTGGACTTGCATGGCAAAGAACGATTTTGGATACCACCACGCATGTAGACGCGGATGCCCACAACAACGCCTCCAGCACCAAGTCCACCAACTCTACTGCTCAAAACGAGGGAAGGAGAAACCCAAGGATTTTAATTTCACTGACTGGGCTAACAAACCCTTCAATTTCCAAAAAGGTACTGTTCGTTCCAATAATTCTACCTCAATTGAAGGGATTTTGATGACTTAAAAAACAAATTGTATGGGTTGAGAAGCAACCAAATGGAAATAGACTACTTGTATGAATGTGTTAATGTTAAACGTATTCCGAAGGGTTTACGGTTTTTTAAATTTCCAAATTACGTTAAACATGGCACTGCACAATACAGACAAATGTGTGACATATTTGACAAGGCAGGGATTGAAATTATGAAGCTAATGATTGCAGAATATGAAAGTAAAGCTAACATGCTAAACACTGAACTGAATGCTTTACATCAGTTGGTTGTTTCTGACAACCACTTCTCCACGGTCAAACACGAATATGATAAGGTGTTTGATGATGTTGATTCATTTTGTAATAAAATTATGAATCGAAAAATAAGAAAGCTTGAGAGGGATTTACATGAATATAGGAATGATTTAGCATATCCCTGTCATAACAAATTTTCTAAAACTGCTAGATTAACTAGTACCCGTGGCAATGATGGAGATGATGTTTTTCAGCCAGACACCCACCATGCTCCACGTAGAAGTGAGCGTTTGGCTGAAAAAGACAAAAGGCAACGGGAGCAGGATTTTCCCATACACCCGGGAGGCCGGGGCATGGGTCCCAAACCACAGAGAACAGGGTGGAGGTGGACGAACAAACAATATTAGAGAATATTTCTCAAGATGTTGCAAATTCCTCGATCAAATCTGCCCCAGCATTGAATTTATGTACCCTGCTGTCCCGCTTAGCACCAATATCACTGCAACCGAACATGCCAACTGCACTATCTTTAGGAGAAATGATTTCACCATTTACAACTACACAGACCTTGTAGTCAATGACACAGCTTTCAATCTTTTCACCAAAGGATTTCATTTTGTCCCCACCAACAGAGCAAACTTGGCTCAGTTATTAGTTGACCTCAAGTTATTTATCAGAGGACTTAACCTCAAACACTTTTTTAAAGGACAAATTTGGCAACCTACAGGATTGTGTAGGAAAAGCATTTTCAATCCCCCCACGCATCCACTTCTCAGATTGTATGAGGAACTAATTGAACAGGACTTGCGAAACATGTATGGTAACCCCACGAGACCGCACCTAACCAACTTGAATACTGAACATTTTGAATACATCAACAAATTGTTTGAAGAACACATCAGAATCATGAAACCTGATAAAGGTGGTGGTGTGGTTCTCATGTACGAGTCCGCTTATGAAGCCAGTATGCATCATGTTTTACATGATGATACCCAGTATTGTTTCATTTCTCGGAATGAATACAATATCGCACTTGCAAAAATCAAATCCTCCTTATATGACAACTTATTGCAGGGATTTATAAATGAAAAACTTTACAATTTTTTGATTGTTAATAAACCAACTATTCCGGTCATCTTTGGAATCCCAAAGACACACAAGGGTATCAACCCGTTGATTTTTAGACCTATTGTCTCGGGTGCAGGTGGTGCGACTGAACCCATTGCCAAGTTTATTGACTATGTTACTAAACAACACATTCATGCTCTTACTCATGTGTGCAAAGACTCATGGGAATTCTTAAAGCTTTTCCCTGTTACCAACTGCCCCCCCTCCTCTCTTTTGGTCACCATTGACATTAAAGACCTCTTTTCAAGCATTCCCCACTCGACAGGGTTAGAATGGTTTGCTGATTTTCACCAAAGAAACCAACTTGGGCAACAACTTCATCAATTTAATCATTGACATGATGAACATGGTTTTAAACAACAACTATATTTTTTTCAATGGGGAACTATTTAAGCAGTTAAAAGGAGTGGCGATGGGTGCCTCTTGCGCTACCAATTATGCCAATGTGGTACTACACAGATGGGAGCAAGAGTACATATTTGGCACGACTTGGGCACAGTTTCTCACCTTTACTGCAGATACCTTGATGACATCTGCCTCATTTGGAAAGGCACTGAGGACCAGTTATCGGCTTTCCTGCAACACATCAATAACACTACGGAGTTCTTGACCTTCACACACAATATTAGCCATGAAGAATTGCACTATCTTGACGTCACTATTCACAGGGACCCTCAATCTTTGGAATTATATTCCAAGGTTTACAGGAAACCCACTTTCTCCAACTCTCTACTACACTATGAGAGTCAGCACCGCTTCATCAAAAAGAAAGGTATAATAAAGGGACAACTTATAAGAGCATCAAGAATGTGTAGCAGACCTTCGACTTCTTAGAGGAGATCCAGAATCTACACCGTATGTACATTGAAAGAGGTTACCCTGTCAACTTGCTCAATTCTCTAACGGATGAAATTCTAACCAAAAGAGACACTTTATACCCTCCATTGTTTGGGCACACAAGTGCAGATTCCCAACCTCACACAACAACAAAACAAAGAGAAGGATGGCAACTTCATCTACACCTTTTCTGACAACTCGAACAAATTGAAACCATTGTTTCCAAATATTGGTTTGTGCTGGCGGTAATGATGACTTCAGGAACATTATTCCAGCCAAGCCCAATTTTGTTAGGAAGAGGGCAAAACCTCAAAGAAATCTTTGAGAAGAAACTTACAACAACTACTCACAACCTACAACAAAACAAAGGCACCTTTAAATGTGGTGCCTGCAAGCAGTGTCCTCTTATCATAAACAAATCTCACATTTACCTAAAATCTAGACACATTCACATCAGATCTCCTGGCCATTTTTCATGTGCAACTAAAGGAGTGGTCTACATTGGGCTCTGCATCACCTGTGGTGCCTTTTACATAGGTAAAACAGAGAGAGAATTCAGGAAAAGGTTGTACGAGCATATTTATGACATTGAAAAGAAAAAGGAAAGTAATGCCTTTTTCAAACATTCACTCACATGTCATAATTACAAACTCTCTTTCATGATTCTTGAGCAAGTGAACCCCAGTACTAGAGGAGGTGATTGGGAATCTACCCTGGAATACAGGGAGCTGATTTGGCAGCTCAGGTTAGATGCAGGTAGGCCTCCGGACTAAATGGTACACTTAGCATAGGCTCAGTGTTGAAGCTCAGAAGAGCCAGGCTGTAACATGTTTTTCTACAACATTACCACCTCATACCTCACTTTACACACATTTTATATACATCTTACAACCTATCAATTGCGTGCCATTTATTTGTATTATGCTATCATTCCTACATGATCAACAAGAATGTAATATACACATTTTAGCCTATTCTATATTGCTGATTTTAAATCCATTTGGTTTGTATACAATCCCTATTTTTATTTTATTTTTATTCCTACTTTTACTTACATTTTCAACACTGCTTTTTTCTTTTTATTGAATAATTCATGTATGTAATTTTATAAAGGTACCAACATGGTACATTAGTTACGCATCATGTCACAAGCAGTGTGGATTTCAAACATTTTTTATGCTCACTTGATTGAGTTGCTTATTTATTTGCTCATGACACCTCTAATTTCTTTAATGAGACCCAGCTGTAATTAAGCATGTGATCAACTAAGACTTTTATTTAAACAGTAGCTTCTTTTGAAAGAAACTGTTTTTGACTTGATAAAGCTTGGTATTACCCAAGCGAAAGCGCTTGTCTTATACTGCTGTTTCTCACTTTGTTAACCTTTGGATTTTATCATCTAACAGTCGAATAAAGGAATTGCCTTTTTATCGAATTATTGTCTTCATTTGACGGTCTTGGAGTCTCTTCCTGGTTTTGTGTGACTTACATTTGGTTTTCCATATATATATATATATATATATCATCATCTTCATCATCTTTCGGCTTTTCCTGTTAGGGGTCGCCACAGCGAATCATCTCTTTCCATTTCTTTCTATCCTCTGCATCTTGCTCTGTCACACCAACCACCTGCATATCTTCTCTCACCATGTCCATAAACCTTATCTTAGGCCTTCCTCTTTTCCTCTTACCTGGCAGCTCCATCCTTAGCATCTTTTTCCCAATATACCCATCATCCGTCCTCAGCACATGTCCAAACCAATGCAATCTCGTCTCTCTTGCTTAGTCTCCAAACTGTCCAACATGAGCTGACCCACTAATATACTGATTCCTAATCCTATCCATCCTAGTCACACCGAGTGCAAATCTTAACATCTTTAACTCTGCCACATCCAGCTCTGACTCCTGCCATTTTGTCAATGCCACTGTCTCCAACCCATATAACATAGCTGGTCTCACTACCCTCTTGTAGACCTTCCCTTTCACTCTTACTGGTACCCGTCTGTCACAAATCACTCCTGACACTCTTCTCCACCCATTCCACCCTGCCTGTACTCTCTTCTTCACCTTTCTTCCACATTCACCATTACTCTGAACTGTTGATCCCAAGTACTTAAACTCGTCCACCTTTACCAACTCTACTCCCTGCATCCTCACCATTCCTCTACCCTCTCTCTCATTTACACACATATATTCTGTCTTAGCCCTGCTGACCTTCATTCCTCTGCTCTCTAGAGCATATCTCCACCTCTCCAGAGTCTCCTCAACCTGATTTCAACTCTCACTACAGATCACAATGTCATCTGCAAACATCATAGTCCACGGGGCCTCCTGTCTGATCTCATCTGTCAACCTGTCCATCACCACTGAAAATAAGAAAGGACTCAGAGCTGATCCTTGAGGTAATCCCACCTCCACCTTAAATGGATCTGTCACTCCCACTGCAGTCCTCACCACTGTCACACTACCCTCGTACATATCCTGTACCACTCTTCCATACTTCTCTGCCACTCCCGACTTCCTCATACAATACCACAACTCTTCTCTAGGCACCCTGTCATATGCTTTCTCCAAGTCTACAAAGACACAGTGCAACTCCTTGTGACCTTCTCTGTATTTCTCCAATAACACTCTCAGAGCAAACATTGCATCTGTAGTGCTCTTTCCTGGCATGAAACCATACTGCTGATGACTAATCATCACCTCCCTTCTTAACCTAGCTTCTACTACTCTTTCCCATAACTTCAAGCTGTGACTGATCAATTTTATCCCTCTGTAGTTACTGCAGCTCTGCACATCACCCTTATTCTTAAAGATAGGTACCAAAACACTTTTTCTCCACTCCTCAGGCATCCTCTGACTTTCCAAAATTTCATTAAACAATCTGGTTAAAAATTCCACTGCCATTTCTCCTAAGCACCTCCATGCTTCCATTGGTATGTCATCTGTGCCAACAGCCTTTCCATTCTTCATCCTTTTTATAGCTGTCCTTACTTCCTCCTTGCTAATCTATTTCACTTGCCATAATATATATGCAACAAAAATAAAAAAAGAAGAAGAATAATCCAAGCAATACGTATTGCTTAATCTATTTCACTTCCTGATTCACTATCCCCACATCATCCAACCTTCTCTCTCTCTCATTCTCTTCATTCATCAGCCTCTCAAAATACTCTTTCCATCTACTCAATACACTCTCCTCTCTTGTGAGTACCTTTCCCTCACTATCATTTATCAGCCTTACTTGCTGCACATCTTTCCCAGCTCTGTCCCTCTGTCTAGCCAATCGGTACAGGTCCTTTTCTCCCTCTTTAGTGTCCAATCTCTCATACAACTCTCCATACGCCTTATCCTTAGCTTTCACCACCTCTCTCTTTGCCATGCGCCTCATCTCCTTATAATATGTCTACTTTCTTCATCTCTTTGACAATCCCACTTCTTCTTCGCCAGCCTCTTCCTCTGTATACTCTCCTGTACTTCCTCATTCAACCACCAGGTCTCCTTGTCCTCCTTCCTCTGTCCAGATGTCACACCAAGCACCTTTCTAGCAGTCTCCCTTACTAGTTCTGCTGTAGTTACCCAGCTATTCAGTAACTCTCCACTGCCTCCCAGTGCCTGTCTTAACTTTTCCCTAAACTCCACTTCACAATCACCCTTTTTTAACTTCCACCATTTAATCCTTGGCACTGCTTTCACACTCCTCCTCCTCTTCTTGATCACCAACGTCATTCAATTGAGTGCAGTGAGATATATATATATATATATATATATATATATATATATATATATATATATATATATATATTATTCATCTGCTCTTACTGTAACTGTCTTAGTCGCTCTTCTGCTTGTTGTTATCTGTTCAGTCACTCTTACTCTGCACCTATTACTGCTTGTTAGTAGCCTTCTAATTTACCGCCTTCTGCACTTGTTTTTTAGTCATTTGTTAATTTAATTGCATTTATTTGAACTGTATTTGCCGTAGTGTTGCTATACGCTCGGGTGTGCTGGCCTGCACTACAATTTGAATTGTATTTACTGCTGTTTTAGCTACTTTTCTGTAAAAAAAAAATAAAACAATTCTAAGCTTGTTTCCTGCCTTTCCTGTAACTAGTCATGTCCAGATACAGACTTGCTGAATCCAGGACTGTTGGTAATCTTCTGAGCCCCTCAAGCCTTTCTGTGTTGGAGGGAAGCCTTCTAGCTAATCAGCGGGAGTGGTGAGCACTAGGTAGCCTATCTACCACGGGAAGAGTGGATTTTGGCCCTGAAATTGTAGTTCATTGGCCATTTGGGCAGTTTTTCCATCTCTTTCTACTTTCTGGTTAAAAGCCTGTTTTGCGTTTGGTCCCCACCTTTCCTATAACTAGTGTAATCCAGGTACAGATTTGCTGTATCCAGGACTGTTGGTAAGCTTCAGAGCCCCCCAAGCCTTTCTGTATTGGAGAGAAGCCTTCTAGCTTATCAGTGGGAGTGGTAAGCACTAGGTAACCTATCTACCACAGGATGAGTGGTTTCTGGCCCAGAAATTATAGTTTATTGGCTGTTTGGGAAGCTTTTCCATCTCTTTCAACCTTCTGATTTAAAAGCCTGTGTTTGCGCTTATTTCCCACCTTTCCTGTAACTAGCCTAGTCCAGATACAGAGTTGCTGTATCCAGGACTGTTGGTAAGCTTCTGAGCCCCGCAAGCCTTTCTGTGTTGGAGGAAAGCCTTCTAGCTCATCAGTAGGAGTGGTAAGCACTAGGTAGCCTGTCTACCATGTGAGGAGAGGTTCTTGGCCCAGAAATTGTAGTTTATTGACCATTTGGACAGTTTGTCCATCTCTTTCAACTTTCTGGTTTAAAAGACCACATCTGCGCTTGTTTCCCATCTTTCCTGTAACTAACCTACTGGGAAGCACTAAAAAGCCTTAAACTGATACAAGCCTTCTAAGTTAGGAGAGATACTTTGGAGTGATTAAGTATCGGTTTTCTGTACTTTCTTGCTGTACTTAACCTTTTTCCGCCTAAACGCAGATTTTCCAGTATTTATTGTGATTTAAAAGCTTGTTTTTTCACATATTGTTCTTATTTGACTGCCTGCACTTTTAAAAAGTTGTTTTTTGTTTAAATAATTTGTTTAACTGTTGTAGGCTACACATTAAAGTGTGATAGCCTTTTCTGATTGTTTGTAGTCATTTAAAGCTGTTTTAAGTGTATTTTTTTACTGTTTTTGCCTTATGTTTAAAAAAAAAACAAAAAAAATCCTTGTTTCCCACCTTTCTAAGCTAGTATATTCCAGTTTTCAGGATAGTGCTGAATTCAGGGCTGTGATACTAGTTTCTGAGTTGCCTTTACCTTACTTGAATAGAAGAAAGTTTCTCTGTTCACCTGTGAGAGAGGCGAGCTTTGAGCAACCTATCTGTCCCTGGAGGAGTGGTTCCAGCCCAGAAGTTAGTAGTTTATTGGCCATTTTGGGCTAATTTCTATCTCTTTCATTTCCCTACTATAAAAAACGTGTTTGCATGGTTTTGCGCACCGGACAGTGCCGGTTAGCTATGGTTAAATTATTCCCGGTTCCACTAAGTCTCCTCTTCAGTTTTTCCCTTGAAACTCATCTAACTCTCAACCTAAGCACTCAAAAAGCATCTTACAGCCCAGCACTTGCTCAGACCTAATAGCAAGCACTAATATACCCTGACACTGATTACCCAGCAAGGCAAGGCTCTTTATTCACTCCTCACCAACCAAGTGACTAAGCAGCTTACCCTACTATTCAGGCATGACCAAAGGGCAACTTCAGGTGCACTCTCCAGTCTAGCTGGTGAATCTGGGTATCCTGAGGCAATGTTACAACTGCCTCATGTACACAGACAATACTCTCCTCCTACCACAAAACACTAACATATGCGAGAGATGCAGTTATACTGCCAAACTGGAAGCTAAGCTGTCAACACCCAAGACTGGAACAGACAGTCAAGGGGAGAAGGTTAATACTTGCACCACAACTCCAGCCACACACAGACCTACTAAAACAGCACTGGCAAAAAATACACATAAATACACAAAATCATACTCAGAGGCTTTAAATAAAAACCTGCAAAAGCATCAGAGACCTCCAAAGCAGACACCCAAACAACCTGCACTTCCCGTCACAAACCAGACAACACATAAAACTCAAAATCAGTGTGCCGCACAATCACAGCCCTTAATGCGAAATAACATACCTAACACACTAGTAATAGGTGACTCTATAGTCAGGCACACTGACATCCTACTCACTAGACTGGACAAGCAGAAGGTTACTGTTAGCTGCCTGTTGGGAAACAGAATCCGCCACATAACACAAGCACTCAGGTCACTCCAAAACAAGTACAAATATGACTCTGTAATTGTTCATGTTGGTGTGAATGACCTGAGATGTTCCTACCTGGACTACATGAAAAGAGACATGGAAGAGCTCTCTGATCATGTAGCCCAGGCTGGTATGACCCTGACCCTGAGTAGCATCCTGCCCTCACCAAGAATGATACCTCAGTATAATGAAAAAATGTTCAATTTCAACAATTGGCAAAGCTTCTGGTGTCATTCAAAGGGGATACAGTGTCTGTCAGCCTGGGAAGACATGCTCGTCAAGCCATGTTGCTTCACAAGAGACAGCTTGCACATGTCACCGTTAGGCTTTCGAATACTGGCCAAGACTCTTGCTGCTCCCATAGTGCCTTTTTTAGGCAAGGCTCAAAAGTCAAACCCACCTCTGTAAACAGCACAATTAACAAAAAACTGAGGGTTATGCTACTCAATGCCAGGATTTTAAATCTCAAAATGCATGCACTCAAAGCACTCCTCAGTATGGAGAATGTCGACATCTGTGCAGCAGCTGAAACCTGGTTCAAGGCTCCAGAGAGCACCCCAGCACTACCGGGCTACAACTCATACCACACGTTTCGGCCACAGAACATGGACCGAAACACAAAAGGAGGGGGTGTATCAATATTCATCAAGGATACCTACACCTCCAGGTTAGTGGAGCAGCATGATACCTCTGAGATCATCCATGTGCAACTAACACTGGGCAAATCTGCAATGCAAATTGTGGCCTGCTCCATGACCCAGGACCACCACTCCACCTTTCTGGAGACACTGGAAAACATGAAGGTCCTATATTGGGCGATTTCAATTACCCTACCATTCACTGGGAAAACTACTCAAGTACAAATTTCCAGTCCCAGCACTTCCTAGAATTCATCAGCTCAAATGCCCTGGATCAGCTGGTAAACTCCCCTACCAGAGGTGAAAACATATTGGACCTGGTCATCACCAACATGGGTGACAGGTGTTCCACACCAGAGGTCAACCCGTCACTGGTTAGATCAGACCATAAACTAATCCCTCTGTATGTCCACACCCCACCACCACCCCCAACTAAGGAAACCACAGTAAAAAACTTTTCTAAAGCAAACTTCACCTTACTTAAGACAGAGGTGGTAGATTTCACAGCCCCCACGCTAAAGGACAACGCTACCCAAGATGCAGAAACTTTAACAAATGCACTCTATGAGAACCTACAAGGATGTATGGATAATGCCATCACTAGCAAAACCAAGACTCACTCCTCTAAGAGAAGGAAACCAGTTTGGTGGACCCCTGCAATAAACAGGCTATACAAGAGAAGGAGGAAACTAGTTCAGAAAAAAAGCAAATCCCAGGAAGGAAAGACATCCCTGATCAGTATCAGTAAGAAACTGAGGTCACTCATGAAATCATCCAAGGCTAACATCGAAAGAAAATTAGCCAAGGATTCAAAAGATAACCACAAAGCCTTATTTAGCTATGTTAAGAATCTAAATGTCAACTCGCAGATATGCACTGAACTAGTGCAAAATAGCACAAAATGTACTGAATCTACTGATATTGCCAACATCCTGGCAGATAGATTCAGTGCAAACTTCACCCCCCTCTCACCTCCAAAAGGGTCCACGACAATACCTGAAAAGTGTAGTGTCCCAAAAATCACAGATGCACAGCTGAAAACAGCCCTTTCAAAAGCCAAAAACACAGCATCAATGGGACCAGCTGGTGTCCCAGGCTGCATCTTGCATGAACCACAGAACAAACTAACCCCCCACCTAAACACGCTGTTCAACCTCAGCCTCTCCACAGGCTACATGCCCATAGAATGGCACACAGCAATGGTTATTCCTCTCCACAAAGGAGGGGCCACAACTGACCCTGGTAACTATCGCCCCATAAGTCTGACTAGCCTGGTCTGCAAGGCTATGGAGCGCATCATCATGGAACTCATTAACAAAGACATTGGGAACCTCCAAACACTTGACCCGACCCAGTTTGGCTTTGTTAAGGGCAGATCATGCCTATTAAACCTGGCTGACTTCTTCGAGACATTCACCAAGGCCATAGACGAGGGAAAGGTGGTTCACACAGCCTACCTTGACCTTGCCAAGGCTTTCAATACCATTCCCCACTCAGGTATTACAGAAAAACTCACCAGCCTGAACATAAACCCCTACATCATGAGATGAGTTGCCAACTGGCTTACAGACAGAACTCACATGGTAAGAATTGCAGGCTCCAGGTCAGACTCTAAACCAGTCACAAGTGGTGTCCCGCAAGGCTCGGTCCTGGGACCCCTAATGTTCAGCATATACTTCTCAGAAGTACAGGCAAATACAGGAGGGCTACAGCTAACCAAGTTCACCTATGACTGCAAACTGGGAGCCATAATTGACTCTCCAGCTGACACGGACATCCTCCAAAAGGGCGTTACTGAGACGGACACCTGGTGTCAAAGTCATGGCCTCAAGCTAAATGCCAAAAAATACATAGTCATCCCATTTGGGAAAAACAAAACATCCACGAATTATGACATAGGTGGCAGCCCCCTTAATACAGAAGAGGTAATAAGAGATCTGGGGACCCAGGTAGATAGTAATCTCTCCTTTGACAATCATATTGCCAAAGTAGTTAGGAAATCCTTCTATGTGGCCCATCTAATTACTAAAGGGTTCGCATCTAGAAATAAAGAGGTTATAGTGCCCCTCTACTCATCACTCATTAGACCCATTATAGAGTGCAATGCCCCATTTGGGATGTACCTCACAAGACACTTCCAACAGCTGGAAAGACCACAAAAGTACCTCACCAAGAGGATTACTGGTCTCAAACATATGTCTTATGCAGCCCGACTGAAAAAACTCCGGCTGTACTCAGTGGTGTATCGCTTACTCAGAGGTGATCTCTGCCTGACTTACAAAGCCATGTCCAACTCAGAATTGATGGACATGCTCCACCTAAAGAAATCCAAGTCACTGCAAACCACGTGCTCTAGTGAGCTAAACTTCACCACAACAATAAATAGAACATGCTGGAGGGATAGATTCCTGTCACAGAGACTCCCCATGCTTTGGAACAAAATTCCAAATTACATCAGGCAGAGCCCCTCACTAACACTCTTCAAGAGAAACCTTGACAAGTGGATGGGTAACAGAAAATACACCCCTGGGATCACTTCATTGGCACTGCTTGACAGAGGATCAGTTAATTAATCAATGGGGCGGCGAAAGCCAACACATTCTGGCTAGGCTTATAAATGCCCTCGGGCAGATAGCCTACTACCTACCTATGAACCTATGGACCTATAACAGCAATATTTAAAATTGGTACCTGCTTTTAGGCCATTTTCCCCATTGTTTTTGGTTTTGCCAGAATTCTAGCAGTAAGTGGTTGAGAGGTATGACTGGACAATTTTGCATGCTGGAACTGTGTGCTCCATTGTGAGGAACTAAGCATACTGCATGATGGGAAAGGTAAGGGAGTCATTCTTTATATCAAACCAACAGTGCTTCCTGCTACAGATGACATAATGACCTCCACCTTTAGCAGCCATAATTTGATATCTGCAAACATCTAACATATATGTTAATTTAACATAGAATTAGTAATAATTTTCATTCAACTATGACTTGGCTTAATAAAGCTGGAACAAAGAAGTATCTGCATTGTACATGTTTTTTGCAAAGGATATCATTTGTAATAACATTAACAAATTGAGAAACTCAAATGTATTTATTTGTTTATTTTCATTTGTTACCTGGTTGGCCTGACTGGGTATAGCACCCCTTTTCAATGGAGGCCCTGGCTGAAAAGCTCCACAAATAAAGGCTTTACTTTATATAGCAGAAAATCAAATGTATACTTATTTGAAGTTGCAAATAGCTGTAGAAATAGTTTGACAATGAAGACTTTGGGATTAATCGAGAGGTTAATGGTGTTATGGTGATTAAATAATATAATATGAATGGGATTTACAAAATATGCTAAAGCTAATGCTGCAATGTTACAAGTTCTATCAAATAGAGAGGATGTGGATGATTACTAGTAAAATAATGAAGCCTAAAATGAAGTATAGGCTGAGACAGGAGCAATGATTAGGTTACAAATGAAGCAGGAGAAAAGGTTACTTCTAGGAGGAAATAATAATGAAATACTTACTGATTTGTATGCCTGGTTGCTTAAATGATAGTCAATCTTCTATAAACATTATGATTGATGCAAGAAAATGGACTACAAAATTGATGAATGTGATGCTGTATATTAAAAAAAATGAAAGATTTAACTCCTAGGCTTCTCCAGCAAGCATACCCTGAATTGGTAAATGTAATCACATGATACTTAGGAAGGTCATAGTAAATAACATCTATATCATGCAGAATAGAATTCAAGTGCCTAAGTGTTATCTTGGACCATAGGTTTCATAATAACAGCATTTGCAGCTCTAAAATGTTTAGGCTGCTTGTTTAGATTTCTAAAGCAAGAAAACTAAAAAGTCCTGGTGGGGACCTGGTATTCATGGACCCCTGGCATGCAGTGATTGACAGCCAAGACTGAAATTATGTAATATATCTTCACCAAGGAGTTAGTAGACCTGCAGGAGCTCACTTATCATCAGCATCTGAACAATCTGCAGTTATTTTCCCTGATATGCAGGAGGATGGGGGTGGATTTTCTTAATGTTTTCAGACCTACTTTAATTTGGAATGTTACATGATAAATAAAATGCAGAATATGTAACTTAAGATATTAAGATGCTGCTTGCACAAAAACAATAAAGTTATGACCAGTTCTCTAGAAAGGTCTTGGTGACTGATATCACTTACCCAGAGGCATAAGAAATCCATTTGACTTGGAAATATTCCAAAATAAACTGGACCTTTACATTAGGGAAATTGTCTTTGGATATGACTCAGGATATTTGGACATTATGTTTCGATTATTTCTACACTTTGAGCTTTGAATTTATAGCACAGAATAATGGGGTCTGTGTAAAGCTGGCTCATATTCAGCAAAACTGTTCATTTAATTTATGACACAGATGAGACAAATGTTTACTACTTGCTCTGTAAGACTTCCAAACACATCTATTGTTCCCTGCAGTTTTGTAAATCAAAACGGCAAATATTCTTTCATAGTTTTTCTCCAGATAAGGATAAGGACATTTTGACTAACATGCAGGCCTGTGTGTAGGATAGGAGTAGTTCTGCTGAGTGTAGCAACATTAACAAGAAACCTAGATATCAAACTTCCATAGTATCACAATAAGCTACAAAAGGGGACAAAGGATGGAAGTTTTTTGTCCTCAAAAATTATTTCATAAGTTTATAGGAGATTACTAGGATAACAGCTTAAGAGCCCTTACAAGCCTAGCCAATACAACCTGATTTTACTAAAAATATGGCTCCTAGGAGCAAGTGGATGGCATGGGTTTGTACTTATGGCTTGAGTACCTTACAGACTGTCTCTGTCAATAAGGGACCTAGGTGTTACCCCATGTGCGAATTTGCAATTCTCCATCCATTGATCCAAACTGCATTTGAGGAGGGGCAGGGAATAACTCTGCTTAATGTGATTGGAAGCCTGTTACAAATAAGGAGTAATCTCTGAGATACTTATCTGTCTCTTCAGCATGTTTTGTTTGAGACACTGACTGAGTTTAGATCCCTAGATCAGGTGACATTTGTGCTGTTTGACTTGCAGATGATTTGTGAGTGCCTTGTAGATCAGGCATAGGTCAACTCTTAACATTTGGTAGGAGACATAGTAAAGGGATAGGGCTTTTAGTCTATCCACACAAGACATGTTGCCTATACCCTTGTATTTTCTTTGTGAGGACCATCTGTGGTTGCTCCAGCTGCTGAAAGTGCCTATTGAAGTACATGCCAGATGGTGCAATGTATTATTTTATTGGTCTAATCAGGACTGAGTACAGTGGGAATATAATTTCCTTGGATGCCATACCTTTACTTATAAGTTGTGCCACATAGAAAGATGTATTCACTACTGTGGACACATAGGTTCATATGTTCATAGGTGTGTACTAGGGTAATGGCCCTGGAGCCTATACAAGCCTAGCCCATAAAAGTGCCCTGGCATCGTGCCACCTGATGTTAGTTCCCAGTGCCTTTATCAAGTAAAGCCACTGGAGTGATCCCTGGGTGAATTTTCTATTAGCCAACCACCTATCAAGATTTCTCTTGAAGAGGGACAGCGAGGTGCTCTGCTTGACATTGGCCAAAGATCAAACCCCATTGGAACTCCATTAAACAAATCTTGCATCTTGGAAACCTCTGTTCTTCCAACCCCTGCCTAAACAATACACCAGAAGAAACAGCTACCATATTCAAAACCTGTTTTATTGAATCCATATCAAAGATGATTAACTGCTTCTCCTCCATTACCAACAGAGATAACTCTCCCAAACCCTCTCCTTCTCCAAATTCTTTCTCTCTTAAATCAGTACCTACTAACTATATCAAAAACTTACTAAACTTAAACCCTGCTCCTCCTCGGCTGGCCATCTGCCTCCCTATTTTCTGCAAGTAGCTGCAGACTCCATTGCTATTCCTGTATCTATCTTAATAAATCGCTCTATCTCAGAATCAAAAGTCCCTTCTGTCTGGAAAGAATTCACACCTTACCTATACACAAGGGAGGTAACTCTACTGACATTTCAAACTTCAGACCTATCACTATCCTCTCTCCACTATCAAAAATACTGGAAAAATGCATACATAAGCAGATCATGCAATACCTACTACAGGAATCCTTGCTCATACCCACCCAGCATGGCTTTCACCCTAGGCACAGCACTTCGACTGCTCTAATATCCTTCACCAACACTATCTCACAAGCCAGGGATAACAATAAACTTGTTTCTTGCCTATTCCTGGACCTCTCCAAAGCCTTCAATACAGTCTCTCACCCTCTCCTACTATCTAAACTGTCTAACCTCAACTTCTGTACCTCTACTATTACCTAGTTTAAAAGCTATCTCACTGACCGCCTGCAATGTGTGAAATGGCTCTCTGCTCTATTCCCCCCCTTTACCAGTGAAAATGGGTGTCCCCCAAGGATCTGTCCTAGGCCCATTACTTTTTAATATCTTCACTAATCGTCTACATACCTCCTGTCCTCTTGACATCCCCTTATTCAATATGCAGATGATTCTACAGTCATCACCATTGCAGATTCTCCTGATGACCTTATCTCTGGTACTCAAGCATCTTTCAGCTCAGTAGAATCCTGGCTCTGTGACAACCAGCTAATACTTAACCCTAAAAAAACAAAAGTCCTACTCTTTCTTCCTAAAAACCTCATCCACCTTAAACTAACCTTTTCAGTACTCTCCCTTAATAACACATCCTTCATAGCTGAAACTAGCACAAAACTACTAGGAGTAACAATAGATGACCAACTTAAATTTGACTTGCATATAAATAATTGTATTAAAAAGACACACCAAAAACTGGGCCTTCTATATCAAAACAAAAGGTTTCTTACAAATAAAGCAAGAGTTACCCTCTTTCACTCATGCCTACTACCTAGTCTATTGTATAGCAGTCAAATTCTCACTAATCTCAACTCCACACCTCTAGCAAAACTAGAATCCAGCTATAACAAGGTTGCAAGATTTGCTGCCCAATAAACTTATAAATCTCACCATTGTCTCTCACTAAGATACTTAAACTGGCTTGAACTACCCCACTCAATCCTTCACTCCCAACTACAGATAATCAATACAATTCTATACCAGCAATCCTTCTGTCCTAGCCTATCCTCTCTAATCTCTCAATACTCCCCTACCAGGTCCTTACATAGCTCTGACCAAAACCTATTACAAATATACAAAGCTAAAAATAAATTTGGATGCAATGTCTGTAGCTCAAATCCTTTTATAGCATGGAATAAACTGCCACTAGAAATCAGGTCTGTTACACAAACTAATCAATTCAAAATTGCAACCATAGAATGCCTAAAAGCACACTGGTCCTGCTCTCATTATCATCCACCATAAAGTACATTCAGTCCACTTGCTAAACTCTACCTAAATGTTCACTATCAGTATGTCCTCTTATACCTCCAATGATGAATTATAACCTCTGCATACTATTTTAACCTTACATCTACAGATCTCATTTCCTCTTCTGATCTCATTTAATTAGTAGATACATCTACGGTTACCTATAATTATTGCTGCGTTTTATGAATTATTCTTATATTGTTTAATGCTTACATTTCAAACAATAAAGCTGCTGAACTAATTACCTCTGTATTTAACTAATATACTTCCATTGTAACTACTGTGAAATTCTAATGCTTTTAATGACTTGTATACTGTGGAGCTTTACTCCCCGGGCCTCTGCTGAATAAGGGCTATTCAGCTCAGTCGGACCATCCCGGTCACATAACCCTACCCATACTACTATTAACTCCCCAAATTCATCTCTGATCACATGCTGGAGCTCTGATCCCCTGTAGGCTTGGTAATCTGAAAGGGTACTTTTAACTGTAGAATCTTACTTGATATATTTTCTTTTCTTACCAATGTATGACTGACATTGTCTTTATACCCATGTTCTATATCTTCCTTTACCTGGAGTGTTTTTATTAATTTCTTGTTATATTACTATGCTCAGCATACATGATGTAACCTGTTTTGTGTATTATGCTGGATGTACTGTATTTGTATAACTTGATGTTGGAGCTTTTCTCCCTGGGCCTCCGCTGAAAATGGACCTGGTCCAGTCGTAATTTCCCGGTTAACAAATGTAAAATAAATAAATAAATAAATAAATAAATAAATAAATAAATAAATAAAATAAAATAAAATAATAATAATAACATGTATGAAAAGTCTGTTCCAGAGCATGGGCAGTCTCTGTGTGAGGAACCTGTCCCTCCAGCATGTTCTGTTGATTGTGGTAATGAGGTTGAGGTCTCTGGAGCATGCGGTGCAGAGGGATTGGGATTTTTTTAGATGTAGTATTTCTAACAGAGCTGGGTCAGACATAGCTTTGTAAGCCAAGCAGAGATCATCTCTAAATAGGTGATATGAGACAGAGAATAGCCGGAGTCTTTTGAGTCTGTCCGTGTAGGACATGTGTTTAATGCCTAGGATCCTCTTTGTAAGGTACTTCTGTGGCCTTTACAGCTGTTGCAGGTGTCTAGTGAGGTACATGCCAAATGGAGCATTATACTTGATGGCTGGTCTAATGAGGGAAGAGTAGAGAAAGATGATGACCTCCTGGATGCAAAACCCTTGGTAATGAGATGTGCCACAAAGAAGAACTTTCTGACCACAGTGAAAATGTAGTGTTGGAAGGAGAGGTTGCTGTCAACCTGCATCCCGAGATCTCTTATAACTCCTTCAGTGTTCAGTGGGCTCCTATCAATGTGGTAGTTAGTGGGAACTGAGTTTTTACCAAAGGGGATGACGACGCATTTTTTGGTATTAAGCTTAAGGCCATAGTTTTGACACCAGCCGTTGGTCTCAGTGAGGCCATTCTGTAGGATGCCTGCATTACTTGGGGAGTTAATAATGGCCCCCAGCTTGCAGTCATCTGCGAACTTAGTCGTCCAGACTCCCTTTGTGTTGGCCTGGGCGTCTGAGAAGTAGATGTTGAACATGAGAGGACCCAGGATCGATCCTTGTGGGACTCCACTCATGACTGGTCAGCAGTCTGACTTGGAGTTTGCTGCTGTCAAACTGTGTGTTCTGTGAGCCAATTTGCCACCCACCTAGTGATATAGGGGTTGATGCCTAGTTTGGTGAGTTTATCAATAATTCCCAAGTGAGGAATGGTATCAAATGCCTTGGCCAGATCGAGGTAGTCTGCATGCACTGCCTTACCTTCATCCACAACCCTGGTGAATGACTCAAAGAAGTCAACCAGGTTGAGCAGGCATGATCTCCCTTTCACAAAACCAAACTTCTTGGGGTCCAGAGTTTGGAGATTTTCTGTATCTTTGTTAATCAGGTCCATGATAATGTGCTCCATAGCTTTACATATCAGACTCATCAGGCTAATGGGGAAATAATTCCCAGGGTCTGTATTCACTCCCCTTTTATGGAGAGGGATGACTATAGCAGGGCAACATTTGTAGGGACAAAGCCTGAGGTGAGGCTGTGACTGAACAGGGCACACAGATGTGATGCCAGTTTGCTTTGTAGTTCATGTAGAACACAGCCAGGGATATAATCAGGTCCCATGGAAGCTGTATTCTTGGCCTTGGTCAATGCAGCTTTAATCTGGACTGCAGTAAAGCTGGGTGCCTGGCATTCTTCCGGTATTGTGATTGGTCCTTTGGGGGGGAGAGATGGGTAAAGTTGGCACTGAATCTGTCGGCCAGTATGTTGGAAATATCTGTTGGCTCAGTATAGGTGGTACCATTGTGTAGTAACTCAGAGCACATCTGGATACTGCTGTGGAGGTTCTTGATATAACTATAAAAGGCTTTGTGACTGTTTTTAGTGTCTGACGCAATTCTGCCTTCATAGCTGGCTTTAGAGGATTTGCTGAGGTATCTCAACTTTTTGTTGAAGCTAATAAGGGAGGTTTTCCAGTCCTGGGACTTCACCTTTTTATGCAACAAATTCTTCCTTCTGCTGTAGAGTTTATTAATGGCAGGGGATCATCAGATTGGCTTTCTTTTTTGGAGGAGACCATCTTGGTTCTATTGATTATGGCTAGTTCCATGCATTTATGTACATGTTTGTACAGTACATTGGTGTATGATCTGGCAGTCATGCAGCTATTTTCCATTGGCATGGGTGCCGTGAAGTTAGCCACCTCTGTTTTTAGGAGTCCAAAGTCAGCTTTGGAGAAGTTTTTCAAGGTGGTTACATTTGTGGGGGGTGTAGATGAAATGTGGATGTCCAGGTTGATTAGTTTATGGTCAAATCTGACCAGGGAGGGATTGACTATTGGTGTAGAGCAATGGTCATCCATGTTAGTAATAACCAGGTCAAGGATGTTGCTTCATAAAGTGGGGGTCAAAATGAGCTGGTCCAAGGCATTGGAATTGATGAATTCCAGGAAGCTTTGGGCCAGTGAATTGGTGCTTGAGTAGTTTTCCCAGTTGATGGAGGGGTAGTTGAAGTCTCCTAGTATGAGAATGTTGAGTTGGACCTTAATAGATTCCAGGGTGCTTAGGAATGTGGATTGAGAGTCTATGGACATGGTTGGGCACCTATAACAGGCTATGACCTGGATTGCAGTCTTACCCAATGTTAGTTGCACCTGAAGTATCTCAGATGCATTATGCTGGGCTACTAGTCTGGAGGTATGCATATCCTTTATGAATATGGAGACACAACCACCTTTGGAACTTCGGTCCATGTTTCAGGGATGAAAGGTGTGGAATGAGTTATAGCCTGGTAGTGCATGGGGTGCTTTCTGCTGCTTTAAATGAGGTCTCCATTACAGCACAAATGTTGAGGAGTGCTTCGAGTGAGTGCATCTTGAGATTTAGACTTCTAGCATTGAGCAGCATGACCCTCAGATTGCATTTATTTATAGCTCTTACGGTAGTAATTTGGTCTTTGTAACAACACCTAAAAAAGGCACTATAGAGGTGACAAGATCCTTAGCCAGTACCCGGAAACCCAGGGGTGACAGATGCAGGCCATCTCTGGCAAAGCATCAAGGTCTGTCAATCATGTCATTCCAAGCAGACAGATACTGGATCCCCTTAGAATGACACCAGAAACTTAGACAATTGTTGAAGTCAATCATTTGTTTGTTTGTACTGCTGTCTCATTCTGGATGATGGTAGGATACTGCTCAGGGCTAGTGTCATACCTGCCTGGGCCACATAATCAGAGAGCTCCATCATGTCTCTTTTCATGTAGTCCAGGGAGGTGCATTTCAGGTCATTCACACCCACATGGACAATGACAGAGTCATACTTGTACTTGTTGTGGAGTGACCTGAGTGCATGTGTTATGTGTCGGATTCTGGCACCTGATAGACAGCTGACTGTTGCCTTCTCTTTATTCAACCAACTGAGTGGGACATCTGTGTTCCTCATTATTGAGTCACCTATGATTAGTGTATTGGGCAAGATGTTTAGCCTTAGGGGCTTAGGTTGAGTGGCACATTGTGGAGGTGAGCTACATGTCCTGTGGTTTGTGCTGTGTTGAGGTGGTCAAGTGTATTAATGTCTGCTGTTTGGGTAAATTTTTATTGAGTGCCTCCACAAAGGTGGGTGTGTGGTTTGTGTTTTTATGTGAGAGCTGTGATAGTGAGTGTTCTGGAGGGCTATGCGTTCCATGTGATATGGTGCAGGTGTTGACCTTCTCCTCATGACCAGCTAGTCCTGTCTTGGCTGGAGAGTGCATAGCTTCCAATTTGGTGATATAAGTGCATCTCTCACAAGGCTGACTGTTGGGAGGTTAGAGGAGAGGTTGTGTGTGTACATAAGGAAGATGCTACACTGCCTCAGAATGCCCAAGTGCACCAGGTTAACAGGAGAAAGTACAGGGAACTAATCATGCCAAGAGGGGTTGTCATAACTACTAAGTACTAGAGTTGTTTCAGTGAAGAACTAGTGCTGATGGCTCTTAGGTGTGCTATAATAATTGCTACAAAAACCTGTTGAAGTGCAAAGTGATTAGGCTATATGAAGAGCAAGAGAGAAAGAACTAACAAGATCTAAGGGAAAAACTGAAGAGCAGACTTTCTGGCAATGGTAATAGTTTACCTCAGCTCAGCACCACTGAGTGGAGCTTAAACAAGTGTAAACCCATGCAACCATGGTCTTTTAACCTGAAAGTTGAAAGGGATTGAAAAACTGCTCAAACGGCCAATAAACTACATTTTCTGGGCAAGAAACCACTCCTCTTGTGGTAGATAGGCTACCTAGTGCTTACCACTTCCACTGATAAGCTACAAGGCTTCCCTCCAACACAGAAAGGCTTAGGGGCTCAGAAGCTTACAAACAGTCTTGGATACAGCAAATATGTATCAGGACTAGACTAGGTACAGGAAAGGTGGGAAACAATTGCAAAAGCAGACTTAAATCAAAAAGTTGAAGGGGATGGAAAAATTGCCCAAACGACCACTAAACTACAATTTCTGTGCCAGAAACCACTCCTCTTGTGGCAGATAGGCTACCTAGTGCTTACCACTCCCACTGATAAACTAGAAGGCTTCCCTCCAACACTGAAAGGGTTGCGGGGGGCTCAGAAGCTTACAAACAGTCCTGGATGCAGCAAATCTGTATTTGGACAAGACTAGTTACAGGAAAGGTGGGAAACAAGCTTAGAACTTTTTTTTTACAGAAAAGCAGCTAAAACAGCAGTAAAACTATTCAAATGCAGTGCAAGTTAGCACACTTTGGTGTCTAGCAATATTATAGCAAATACAGTTTAAATAAATGCAATTAAATAAAAAAAATTACTAAAAACATGCAGAAAGCAGTAAATTAGGAAACAATGAAAATGGAGGCACTTAGAATATCAGACAACAATGCAGCAAATATAAAAATAATTCAGTCAAGCAAAAATTAAGACAGTACAGAACTCTGAACAGTTAAAAAGTGCCAAAAATATACTTATCAGCTCTATCTTTCCAGATTGTTTGAGAAACACACTCAGCCAGAACACAAAGAGATTCAGGCAATGGTAGATTCTAGCAAAGTTGTTTTAATTTATTTATTTATTTTATTTTTATTTTACATTTGTTCATAGGTTCATAGGTTCATAGGTTCATACTAGGCTATCTGCCCGAGGGCATTTACAAGCCTAGCCCATCGTTTTGTGGCTTACGCCACCCCTTTAGTATGGGGAACTATACCCATTATTTTGCTGTGCCTCTGTCGAGCATTGACACTGAGGTAATCCCCGGGGTATATCTGCGATCTCCCATCCATTGGTCAAGATTTCTCTTGAACAAGGCCAGCGAGGTGCTCTGCCTCACATATACCGGGATTTTGTTCCACAGCATAGGGAGTCTTTGGGTGATGAATCTATCCCTCCAGCATGTCCTATTAATAGCCGTGTCGAAGTTTAAGTCTCCCGCCCTTGTGGCTCTGATGGATCTAGATTTTTTGAGGTGAAGCATATTCATCAAATCTGGGTTTGACATGGCCTTGTATGTTAGGCAAAGGTCACCTCTGAGCAAGCGGTGGCGACTGAATAGAGCTGGAGTTCTTTCAGTCGGGCAGCATAGGACAGATTTTTGAGACCCTTTATCCTTTTGGTGAGGAACTTTTGTGGCTTCTCCAGCTGCTGCAAGTGTCGGGTCAGATACATTCCGAATGGGGCATTGTACTCAATCATTGGTCTGATGAGTGATGAGTAGAGGGAGACAATGACCTCCCTTGATCTAGATGAGAATCCCTTCATGATAAGGTGGGCAATGTAGAAGGTCTTCCTAACTACTTTAGCTACATGGGTGTCGAATGACAGACTACTATCAACCTGGGTCCCCAGGTCCCTGATAACTTCTTCTGTGCTCAGTGGATTGCCACCTATTTGGTAGCTAGGGGTAACCTTGTTTTTCCCGAAGGGTATGACTATGCATTTTTTGGCATTTAACTTTAGGCCATGGCTCTGGCACCAGTTATCCATTTCTGTGAGACCCTTCTGAAGGATATCTGTGTCAGATGTGTTTTCTACTATGGCACCCAGTTTGCAGTCATCTGCAAACTTTGTCAGCCATAACCCTCCTGTGTTTGCTTGTACTGGAGAAGTAGATGCCAAACAAGAGTGGGCCCAGGACTGAGCCCTGTGGGACACCACTTGTGACAGGCTTTGAGTCTGACATGGTGCCAGCAACTCTGACCCTGTGGGTTCTGTCACTCAGCCAGTTTGCAACCCATCTTGTGATGTATGGGTTAATATTTAAGCTGATGAGTTTTTCAATGATACCCGAGTGGGGTATTGTATCGAAGGCCTTCGCCAGATCGAGGTAGGCTGTATGGACTGCCTTTCCCTCATCAATGGCTTTGGTGACTGTTTCAAAAAAGTCAGCCAAGTTTAAAAGGCATGATCTGCCTTTGACAAAGCCAAACTGGGTTGGATCCAAAGTCTGCAAATTCCTATGTCTTTATTTATGAGGTCCATTATGATCCTCTCCATGGCTTTGCAGATAAGGCTTGTCAAGCTAATGGGCGGTAATTTCCAGGGTCGGTGGAGGCACCGCCTTTGTGAAGTGGAACCACAGTTGCAGTGCGCCACTCCTGGGTACGTATCCAGAGGTAAGACTTTGATTAAACAGCTGTCCTAGCTGTGGGTTTAATTCCTCATTGAGTTCGTGGAGCACACAGCCGGGGACACCATCAGGTCCCATGGGTGCTGTGTTTTTGCTTTGGAGAGAGCAGTTCTCACTTGGGCGTTGGAGATGTTTGGGGGCTGCAATCATTTGGTATAGATATCTCTCCTTTGGGGAGGGGAGAAGTTTGCACTGAACCTGTCAGCCAGTATGTTGGCAATGTCCGTAGGATCAGTAATCTTCACATCATTTTGAACTAGTTCTGAGCATATCTGGGAGTTTCCTCCCAGGTTTCTAACATAGCTAAAGAAGGCCTTATGATTGTCTTTTGAGTCTTTAGCTATTTTTCTCTCAAAATTTGCTTTGGATGATTTTATGAGAGCTCTTAGTTTTTTACTTATAGTGATCAAGGGTGTCTTACCTTTTAAGGATTTTGCTCTATCTTGTAGTAGCTTCCTCCTTTGTTGTAGAGTTTGTTTATGGCTGGGGTCCACCAGACTGGACGCTTGCCTTTGGTACAAAGAGTCTTTGTTTTGCTTGGGATTGCCTTATCCATGCAGTCCTGCAGGTGCTGGTAGAAGGCATTTGTAAGTGATTCAGCGGCTTGTGTACTGTTTTCCGCCGGCTCGGGGGCCTTAAAGGAGACCACACTAGTCTTTAGAAGTGTGAAGTCGGCTTTCGAGAAGTTCTTTACTGTGGTCTTTCTTATTTCAGGTGGGCGTGGGATGAGGACCTCCAGCGAGATTAGTTTGTGATCTGATCTCACCAGTGAGGGGTATACTTCCGGTGTTGAGCATTGTGCTCCCATGTTCGTGATGATGAGGTCAAGTATGTTATCTCCTCTTGTGGGATGGTAACTAGTTGTTCCATGGCATTTGAGTTTATGAATTCCAGGAACTTTTGGGCTAGGGTGTTTGGGCTTGAGTAGTGTTCCCAGTCTATATTAGGGTAATTGAAGTCACCTAGTATGATGGTGTTTGGTGATACATTTATCCCCTCTAGTGTTTTCAGGAAGGCCATGTGAGGTTCCTGAGTTTGTGAGGGTGGCCTGTAACATGCTACAATTTGCAGAGCAGTCTTGCCTATGGTTAATTGCACCTGGATGGTCTCCGATGCATCGTGCGTTGCAACCAGTCTTGAGGTGTGGGTGTCTTTGATGAATATGGATACCCCCCTCCTTTCTTGGTATTGTCCGGATTTTGGGGCCGGAACGCATGATATGAGGTAAAACCTGATAGTGCTGGGGTGCTCTCAGGAGCCTTGAACCAGGTTTCTGTCACAGCACAGACATCGATGTTCTCCATACTGAGAAGGGCCTTGAGTGCGTGCATTTTGAGATTCAGACTTCTGGCATTGAGCAGCATTACCCTTAGTTTTTCCTTTTTGTGTTCTAGGGTGGTAGGTTTAGAATTTGGGCCTTGCCTAAAAAGGCACTATGGGGTGGCAAGAGCCTTTGCCAATATCCGGAATCCCAGGGTGACAGGTGCAAGCCGTCCCTTGCGAAGCAGCGTGGCTTGTCCAGCATGTCATCCCAGGCAGACAGACACTGGATCCCCTTTGAATGACACCAGTGTTTAAGCCAATTGTTAAAGCTGATCATCTTATCTCTGTATTGTGGCATCATTCTTGGTGAAGGTAGGATACTGCTCAAGGTCAGGGTCATACCTGCCTGGGCTACATAATCAGAGAGCTCCTCAATGTCTCTTTCATGTAGTCCAAGGAGGTACGCCTTAGGACGTTTACACCAGCATGGACAATGACTGAGTCGTATTTGTACCTGCTGTTGAGAGACCTGAGTGCTTGCGTTATGTGGCGGATTCTAGCGCCGACAGGCAGCTTACTGTGACCTTCTCCTTACTCAGTCTGGTGGCGGGACGCCAGTGTGTCTGACTATGGAGTCACCAATGACTAGTGTGTCTGGCATTTTGTTTGGCCTTAAGGGCTGTGACTGTTTGACACTCTGACTGTGAGGTCTATGTGTTGCAGGTGATGTGTTCTGAGGTGGTGGTTGTTTGGGTGTCTGCTTTGGTGGCCTCTGCTGTTTTGGTAGATTTTTGATCAGAGCCTCCGAGTATGTCTTTGTGTGTTTATGTGTATGATTTGAGGTTGTGATGGTACTATGTGAGACTGGGTCTATAGTGTGTGTGGTAACCTTCTCCTCCTGACTGGTCTTGCCAGTCCTATGTTGAGAGAGCTCAGCCTCCAGTTTGGCTGTATAGTTGCATCTCTCGCATGTATTTGTGTTTTGTGGGAGGAGGAGAGGGTTGTTCAGGTACATGAGGCAATTGTAACATTGCCTCAATATTCCCAGGTTCACCAGCTGAGCAGGAGAGGGCACTAGCAACTGATCCCTCGACATGCTAGAAGGAATAGACAAAAAAAAACTTTAACGAAAATTCCGGGGGACGTGGGTGACCGAGAAATGGGGGTTTGCCTTTTTGGGTACTATCTATGACAAGAGCACCGTATCAAGGTAATAAGTACTGTAGGAGCAAGTGCTAGGTTTAACAGATAGAGAATAGTCTACTTGGAGTCAAGTAGAGATGATCTTTTTAGTTATAGGATACGCTGATTAGATCAGTAGTATAGTTCGAGGAAGGTAGTTTTAAGGGAAAATTTGAAGAGTGGAATTTAGGTAGCCCTAATAGTTTAAATCTGCTTAACCGGCGCTGCCCTAGTGTGCAACAGTAGCAGCTCCGCTAAATCAAGGCTAATCAGCCAAACCAGCAAAACGCTGCTTAGCATTTTTTATATCAGGGGGCTGAAAGAAGCTAGGAACTGGCCCAAAACGACCAATAAACTACAAGTTGCTGGCTGAAACCTCACAAAACTGGACCAACAGGCAGCTCAATGCTTCCCACTCCCACTGGTAAGCAAGGGAACTTCCTCTCTTCCAAATTAGGTAAAGAATCAGTAACAGGAACTGCAAACAAAGCCCAGGGATCAGCAAGCTCTGAAACTGGACTATTCTAGCTTAGTAAGGCGGGAAAACAAGAGATATTTTTTTTGTTTTTTTTTTCAGAAAACAAGCAGAAACAGATACAGTAAACACTTATAAATGCTATAAATCGGCTATCACAGCCTACACAAACAATTTGCAACAGTTACAGATTTTAAAAGTAACAAACTGAGAAACAAGTGCAAAACAGAATAAATGCAGAAAAACAATAACAATGTATCAGCAAGCAGGCGAAATACAGTTGCTAGATAAATAGAAGTGGAAAGCCACAAAATTATACTTAAATCAGGTAAAGTCGCTTTTTTAGCTCTCTGAAGCTTGGATTACTCTGCTGGCCACCACGAGGATCTGTGCTGAGTAGGTACAAGCCAAAAATCGCGCGTTTAGCGATTTTATATTAGGGGCTGAAAGAAGCTAGGAACTGGCCCAAAACGACCAATAAACTACAAGTTGCTGGCTGAAACCTCACAAAACTGGACCAACAGGCAGCTCAATGCTTCCCACTCCCACTGGTAAGCAAGGGAACTTCCTCTCTTCCAAATTAGGTAAAGAATCAGTAACAGGAACTGCAAACAAAGCCCAGGGATCAGCAAGCTCTGAAACTGGACTATTCTAGCTTAGTAAGGCGGGAAAACAAGAGATATTTTTTTGTTTTTTTTTTCAGAAAACAAGCAGAAACAGATACAGTAAACACTTATAAATGCTATAAATCGGCTATCACAGCCTACACAAACAATTTGCAACAGTTACAGATTTTAAAAGTAACAAACTGAGAAACAAGTGCAAAAACAGAATAAATGCAGAAAAACAATAACAATGTATCAGCAAGCAGGCGAAATACAGTTGCTAGATAAATAGAAGTGGAAAGCCACAAAAATTATACTTAAATCAGGTAAAGTCGCTTTTTTAGCTCTCTGAAGCTTGGATTACTCTGCTGGCCACCACGAGGATCTGTGCTGAGTAGGTACAAGCCAAAAATGCGCGTTTAGCGTTTTTTATCAGGGGGCTGAAAGAAGCTAGGAACTGGCCCAAAACGACCAATAAACTACAAGTTGCTGGCTGAAACCTCACAAAACTGGACCAACAG
Organism: Protopterus annectens; assembly: GCF_019279795.1. Classification (NCBI taxonomy): domain Eukaryota; kingdom Metazoa; phylum Chordata; order Ceratodontiformes; family Protopteridae; genus Protopterus; species Protopterus annectens. The sequence goes on from NC_056745.1 coordinate 822,713,188, forward strand.
GCAGCTCAATGCTTCCCACTCCCACTGGTAAGCAAGGGAACTTCCTCTCTTCCAAATTAGGTAAAGAATCAGTAACAGGAACTGCAAACAAAGCCCAGGGATCAGCAAGCTCTGAAACTGGACTATTCTAGCTTAGTAAGGCGGAAAACAAGAGATATTTTTTTTTTTTTTTTTCAGAAAACAAGCAGAAACAGATACAGTAAACACTTATAAATGCTATAAATCGGCTATCACAGCCTACACAAACAATTTGCAACAGTTACAGATTTTAAAAGTAACAAACTGAGAAACAAGTGCAAAACAGAATAAATGCAGAAAAACAATAACAATGTATCAGCAAGCAGGCGAAATACAGTTGCTAGATAAATAGAAGTGGAAAGCCACAAAAATTATACTTAAATCAGGTAAAGTCGCTTTTTTAGCTCTCTGAAGCTTGGATTACTCTGCTGGCCACCACGAGGATCTGTGCTGAGTAGGTACAAGCCAAAAAACGCGCGTTTAGCGTTTTTTATATCAGGGGGGCTGAAAGAAGCTAGGAACTGGCCCAAAACGACCAATAAACTACAAGTTGCTGGCTGAAACCTCACAAAACTGGACCAACAGGCAGCTCAATGCTTCCCACTCCCACTGGTAAGCAAGGGAACTTCCTCTCTTCCAAATTAGGTAAAGAATCAGTAACAGGAACTGCAAACAAAGCCCAGGGATCAGCAAGCTCTGAAACTGGACTATTCTAGCTTAGTAAGGCGGAAAACAAGAGATATTTTTTTGTTTTTTTTTCAGAAAACAAGCAGAAACAGATACAGTAAACACTTATAAATGCTATAAATCGGCTATCACAGCCTACACAAACAATTTGCAACAGTTACAGATTTTAAAAGTAACAAACTGAGAAACAAGTGCAAAACAGAATAAATGCAGAAAAACAATAACAATGTATCAGCAAGCAGGCGAAATACAGTTGCTAGATAAATAGAAGTGGAAAGCCACAAAAATTATACTTAAATCAGGTAAAGTCGCTTTTTTAGCTCTCTGAAGCTTGGATTACTCTGCTGGCCACCACGAGGATCTGTGCTGAGTAGGTACAAGCCAAAAATCGCGCGTTTAGCGTTTTTTATATCAGGGGCTGAAAGAAGCTAGGAACTGGCCCAAAACGACCAATAAACTACAAGTTGCTGGCTGAAACCTCACAAAACTGGACCAACAGGCAGCTCAATGCTTCCCACTCCCACTGGTAAGCAAGGGAACTTCCTCTCTTCCAAATTAGGTAAAGAATCAGTAACAGGAACTGCAAACAAAGCCCAGGGATCAGCAAGCTCTGAAACTGGACTATTCTAGCTTAGTAAGGCGGGAAAACAAGAGATATTTTTTTTGTTTTTTTTTTCAGAAAACAAGCAGAAACAGATACAGTAAACACTTATAAATGCTATAAATCGGCTATCACAGCCTACACAAACAATTTGCAACAGTTACAGATTTTAAAAGTAACAAACTGAGAAACAATTGCAAAACAGAATAAATGCAGAAAAAACAGTAACAATGTATCAGCAAGCAGGCGAAATACAGTTGCTAGATAAATAGAAGTGGAAAGCCACAAAATTATACTTAAATCAGGTAAAGTCGCTTTTTTAGCTCTCTGAAGCTTGGATTACTCTGCTGGCCACCACGAGGATCTGTGCTGAGTAGGTACAAGCCAAAAAATGCGCGTTTAGCGTTTTTTATATCAGGGGGCTGAAAGAAGCTAGGAACTGGCCCAAAACGACCAATAAACTACAAGTTGCTGGCTGAAACCTCACAAAACTGGACCAACAGGCAGCTCAATGCTTCCCACTCCCACTGGTAAGCAAGGGAACTTCCTCTCTTCCAAATTAGGTAAAGAATCAGTAACAGGAACTGCAAACAAAGCCCAGGGATCAGCAAGCTCTGAAACTGGACTATTCTAGCTTAGTAAGGCGGTAAAACAAGAGATATTTTTTTTTTTTTTTTTCAGAAAACAAGCAGAAACAGATACAGTAAACACTTATAAATGCTATAAATCGGCTATCACAGCCTACACAAACAATTTGCAACAGTTACAGATTTTAAAAGTAACAAACTGAGAAACAAGTGCAAAAACAGAATAAATGCAGAAAAAACAATAACAATGTATCAGCAAGCAGGCGAAATACAGTTGCTAGATAAATAGAAGTGGAAAGCCACAAAAATTATACTTAAATCAGGTAAAGTCGCATTTTTAGCTCTCTGAAGTTTGGATTACTCTGCTGGCCACCACGAGGATCTGTGCTGAGTAGGTACAAGCCAAAAATCGCGCGTTTAGCGTTTTTTATATCAGGGGGCTGAAAGAAGCTAGGAACTGGCCCAAAACGACCAATAAACTACAAGTTGCTGGCTGAAACCTCACAAAACTGGACCAACAGGCAGCTCAATGCTTCCCACTCCCACTGGTAAGCAAGGGAACTTCCTCTCTTCCAAATTAGGTAAAGAATCAGTAACAGGAACTGCAAACAAAGCCCAGGGATCAGCAAGCTCTGAAACTGGACTATTCTAGCTTAGTAAGGCGGAAAACAAGAGATATTTTTTTGTTTTTTTTTTTCAGAAAACAAGCAGAAACAGATACAGTAAACACTTATAAATGCTATAAATCGGCTATCACAGCCTACACAAACAATTTGCAACAGTTACAGATTTTAAAAGTAACAAACTGAGAAACAAGTGCAAAACAGAATAAATGCAGAAAAACAATAACAATGTATCAGCAAGCAGGCGAAATACAGTTGCTAGATAAATAGAAGTGGAAAGCCACAAAAATTATACTTAAATCAGGTAAAGTCGCTTTTTTAGCTCTCTGAAGCTTGGATTACTCTGCTGGCCACCACGAGGATCTGTGCTGAGTAGGTACAAGCCAAAAAATGCGCGTTTAGCGTTTTATATCAGGGGGCTGAAAGAAGCTAGGAACTGGCCCAAAACGACCAATAAACTACAAGTTGCTGGCTGAAACCTCACAAAACTGGACCAACAGGCAGCTCAATGCTTCCCACTCCCACTGGTAAGCAAGGGAACTTCCTCTCTTCCAAATTAGGTAAAGAATCAGTAACAGGAACTGCAAACAAAGCCCAGGGATCAGCAAGCTCTGAAACTGGACTATTCTAGCTTAGTAAGGCGGGAAAACAAGAGATATTTTTTTTTGTTTTTTTTTCAGAAAACAAGCAGAAACAGATACAGTAAACACTTATAAATGCTATAAATCGGCTCGCAAATCCTCTCAATCTTGACCGGGATAGTCCTACTGGATACATGTCCATTTTCCGTGGAGGCCCAGGGATAAAAGCTCCAAACTTACAAATAAAGACAAGCAAGTTACAGTATATGCACAAACATATTGTATTAACATACAAGTTACAGTCTCACATTTCAAGCTTATGAAGAATACAATTTATATACAGAAATATATACAAATATGTTACAGTTTCTCTTATCAAACCTATAGGTGCAGCTTATATACAGAGTATCTGCAAAGATATTGCAGTTTCTCTTTTCAAACCTTTTAGTGTAAGAGGTTAGTTGCTATGAATAAGAAATTGCAGGGATATGGAAGCAGATGAGGCTTTAGTCAGGGTTAGAGCAAGGACATAACCAGTGAGCTTTAAAATACTGGGCTAGATTTGTTATGAACTGATTAAGGGAGGGGTTCAGAATAAGGTGAGATGGAAGTGAATTCCAGGTTTTGCCTACCGAATTAGCAAAGATTCTCCAGATAGGTTGTTAGCTTTAACAGAGTGAACCAAAAGTTTTGTAGTGGAATGAAGAGGCCTAGCATTTTTGTAGGAATGGATAATATTTTTAAGGGAGGGCATTTTTTCTGGATGGTTAACCTAGAATGGTACAGTAAGTTTATTAAATTGAATTAGCCTGGGGAGTTCTAGCCAACCTAAGAGGTATAGGTTTTGACAATGGTGTGTCCTGTAGGGAGTTCCTGTGACAAACCTGTCAATTTGATTGTGGCATCTAGAGAGTTTGCTGTGATCAGTTTTGTTCAAGTTAGTGAGTATTGGTGAGACATAGAGTAGAGTTGAAAGCAGATGGGTATGGGCAATGGCAGTCCTAGCTAGAGGGGTGAGAAAATGTTTGTTTTTGTATAGGGAGCCAAGTTTTTTTATTAACGGTTTTAATAGTTCGGTTTACGTGCATATCATATTTGAGGTTTTTGTCTATTATAACACCCAGGAGTTTGGTATACATATTTGGTGAGATTATGGTCCCATTGTTAGATGTTGTAGTAAATTAAGATTGAGAGGATTTGCGAGTAGGGGAGAAGAGCAATAGCTTTGTTTTATTAGGGTTTAATATCAGCTGTTGATTAGAGATCCAGTTTTCCACTGTATTAAAGGTTTTCTGGGTTAAACTAAGGAGATCTGTAGGGCTAGAGGTTGAGCAGATCAGGGTGGAGTCATCAGCATATTGTATACAGGTTGCATCTGGGATTACAGTGTGGAGGTCATTGATAAAGAGGTGGAAAAGAAGAGGACCTAATATGGAGCCTTGAGGAACACCAAGGGTAATGGGGAGAAGAGTGGAGAGTTTGTCCTGACAAAGGACAGCCTGCTGTCTTTCACTAAGATACCTCCCTGGACTACATGAAAAGAGAAATAAAGGAGCTCTCTGAGCATGTAGCCCAGGCCGGTATGACCCTGGCCTTGAGTAGCATCTTACCCTCACCAAGAATGATGCCACAATATGAAGACAAGATGATCAATTTCAACAATTGGCTTAAGTACTGGTGTCATTCAAAGGGGATCCAATGCCTGTCAGCTTGGGATGATATGCTCGACAAGCCACGATGCTTCGCTAGGGATGGCTTGCACCTGTCACCCCTGGGCTTTCGGATATTGGCAAAGGCTCTTGCTACCCCATAGTGCCTTTTTAAGCAAGGCTCAAAAGACAAACCCACCTCCATAGGTATCACAAGGGATAAGAAACTAAGAGTAATGCTACTCAACGCCAGAAGTCTAAACCTCAAGATGCACGCACTCAAAACTCTCCTTAGCATGGAGAACATCAATATCTGTGCAGTAACAGAAACCTGGTTCAGGGCTCCCGAGAGCACCCCAGCACTACCAGGTTATACCTCATACCATGCTTTTCAGCCCCAAAACTTGGACCGAACCACAAAAAGAGGGGGAGTATCGATATTCATCAAAGATACCCACACCTCCAGGTTGGTGGCAAAGCACGAAGCATCAGAGACTATCCATTTGCAACTAACAGTGGGTAAAACTGCCTTCCAGTTTATAGCCTGCTACAGACCACCCTCACAAACCCAGGAACCCCACTCGGCCTTCCTGAGAACACTGGAAAATATGAAGGTCTCTCAAAACACCATTATATTGGGAGACTTCAACTACCCAAACATAGACTGGGAGCATTGCTCTAGCTCCAACACCCTAGCCCAAAGGTTCCTAGAATTTATAAACTCAAATGCTATGGAACAACTTGTTACCACTCCCACAAGAGGGGAAAACATACTGGACCTGATCATCACCAACATGGGGACTATGCTCCAGACCAGAAGTGTATCCCTCACTGGTAAGATCAGACCATAAACTAATCTCACTGGATATTCACATCCCGACCCCACCCCCTGCCCAGAAAACCACAGTGAAAAACTTTTCTAAAGCAAATTTCACACTCCTCAAAATTGAGCTGGAATCCTTCAAAGCCCCCGGGCCTGTGGAAAATATGGCCCAGACCGCAGAATCCTTTATAAACGCATTCTATGAACACCTTCAGGAATGCATGGATCATGCGATCCCAAATAAAACCAAGACCCAATCCTCCAAAGGCAGACGTCCTGTCTGGTGGACCCCAGCCATAAACAAACTATACAATAGAAGGAGGAAGCTACTAAATGATAGAGCAAAATCCCAAAAAGGGAAGGCATCACTGATCAGTATTAGCAAAAAAATACGGGCACACATAAAATTGTCTAAGGCCAGCTTCGAGAGAAAAATTGCACAGGACACTAAGGATAATCACAAGGCTTTCTTTAGTTATGTTAGGAACCTGGGTGGTAATTCCCAGATATGCTCAGAATTAGTCCAAAATGACAAAAAATACACCGAACCCACAGACATTGCCAACATCCTAGCTGATAGGTTCAGCGCAAACTTATCCCCCCCTCCCCACCAAAAGGGCGAATATCTATCCCAGCAGAGTGCTGCCCCCCTGACATCTCAGATGCTCAGGTAAGAGCCGCCCTCTCCAAAGCAAAAAACACAGCATCAATGGGATCAGACGGTGTCCCGGGCTGCGTCCTACATGAACTCCAAGAAGAGCTAAACCCAAACATAAAACTACTGTTCAATCTCAAACAAAAAAAGCGATGAGTGCACCATGGATTAAGTTTGTAAATCAAAAACAAGATGAATAAGTCCAAACGATCTTATTGGTGGGTAAAATCCACGTTTATTGTAGACAATAGAACTACAGCAAATAGCAAATATTAAGCGCTTTCGCGTTGTTACTAACTATCAGACATAAAAAGATAAAAACCTCTCCCTTTATAAACAGCTGGTTATCATGATGTCACAATAGCCTTAAAGAAACAGACACATAATCACACAATTTCCATTAAAACACAGTTCAAATTAAAAAATGAAAACATCAGTTGTCTAAACAAGTGTAGTATGTCTATGTATATATATATATATAAAGGGAGAGGTTTTTATCTTTTTATGTCTGATGAAGCGTTGGGTAACAACGCGAAAGCGCTTACTATTTGCTATTTGCTGCAGTTCTATTGTCTACAATAAACGTGGATTTTACCCACAAATAAGATCGTTTGGACTTATTCATCTTGTTTTTGATCCAATGGTGCACTCATCGCTTTTTTTGTTTGCTATTTTCATATCTTGAGGAGAGTGCTTTACCTGGCAGTGTGGTTCTTTTTCATTCACTACTGCTCTGTATATACATTACTGCCAGGACATGGCTGCCAAATCTAGTATGCAACCTTCGAATCTTGAAGCCGACAGAATGTTTGATTTGGATGGACTAGTTGATTTCAATGTCAACCCATTACTCAAACTGACTGCTTCAGACCTCAATGCTGCCGGAGATGCAGCACATTTGTTTAGGAACAACATGGAGATAACAATGACTACAAGAAATTTAGAGAACAAGCTCCATAAACTGCGTAATATCCAGTGGCAAAAACTACACATGGAAGCTTGTCTCAAATTTAAATTAGTGCCGAGAGGTTTAAGAGTCCTTAAAATGCCGACTTTCGGCGATTCACAACCGAGGCTCCTAGCAAAGTGGCAGAAATGTAACATTGAAACTAGTTTTTCCTATCTACATATATTAATCGAGCACTATGATGTTTCCATCGGGGAATTGAAGAATGACATTCAAGCTACGTACAAAGAACTAACTGTGTTATTAAACGCTGAGCAGCTAAATACAGTGCTTAATGATCTAAAACATATGCTATCCTCCTTAGACATTAAATGCCTACATGATAAAAAATGAAAGTTACAAAGGGATTTCCTCGATTTCAGTAAATCCCAAGTTTTTTCCTGGCCCAAGGACAACATCAATGCGAGGTCTAATAATTTACATAAACCATCTAACAATCAGCGTAAACTTTCAGTGGCTATAGAGGAACAACGTGATGTGGAGTTGATCACTCCTATGTCGCTGACGTCATCTAATGAACCAGCACAGGTGGATTCTGCTATGGTTCCCACAGCGGAAACACTCGACAATGCTACTGGAATATCCAAACAAACAACGGCACTTCGTCCCAATGCCGTTATGGTTGAGGCCCAAATACACGTTGACTCTGGCTCAGATACAGTGACACATTTCGAGAAAGATAACTCCGTGAGAAGCAAAGGGAGCGACACGCGTAACAAGCAGCTCTGCATCGATTCTTTTGTAATTCAAGCTGAAGAAGATTTATTCGCCTTGGGAGAAGGTCTCCCTTCTTTTCCCTTACCCTACAGACCCCACGAAAAGAGAACTTGGTCTCCTCTTACAAAAACAAACAAAAGGAAGTTCACAGAAGACAACACGCCATTGACGAAAAAGGTATGGCGACCGAAAACATAAATGCATCTACTCTTATTGCTGAAGCTTCCATTACAAACAATTTAGTTGTAAACATTTCTAAATGTGCTTTAAATGTGTTTGAGGTTTCAGTCCTGAACAAGGGACTAGGTTTTATTCCCTCATGCAGTAAAGATGTCACTGACATCATTGTGGATGTTAAGCTATTTACGAGGAATATAGCCCTCAAGTTGTTATATGGTAAACAGGACGAACAATCTGTTAACATCCATACACCTTTTAGAAAACCATCCACGTTTGTTCCTCAGCAACATCCATTTCTGGATGCTTTTGAGCAAGCTGTGGAGGATGATTTGTTTAAACTTTATAATGACACGACAGCCAAATCTCAGTTTTTTAACTTGACACACAATGAGAAAGAAGCTTTAGATAGATTAAGAGGCAATGAGGCTATTGTCATCAGACAAGCAGACAAAGGTGGCGCTGTTGTTGTAATGGACAGTTCTGCATATGTTGAGAAAATGCATTGTATGCTTTCTGATAATGAAACGTATTCACTTTTACCCAGATACAGTTTGAATAATCTCATCAAAGATGTCCATGCCATGCTTTATGATTTGTTATTAACCAATGTCATTGACAATGAACTATATTCTTATTTATTAATAGATAAGCCTTTAGTACCATCTTTTAGGGGTCTTCCAAAAATACACAAGGACGCAGTAGATCCACCTTTGCGTCCAATAGTATCCAGTCGAGGTTGGCTCACGGAGCCCCTCTCGATTTATCTTGACAAGACCCTGAAACCTATTGTTCTAGAAGTTAAACATATATTGAAAGACGCCACCAATTTTCTAGAGAATTTAGCAATTTTTGATCGTTCTTTTTCTTCCTACGATGATTGTATATTAGTCACCTTAGATGTCAAATCATTATTTACCTCAATCCCCAATGACATAGGCTTAGAGTACATTAGAGCCATTCTCACATGTAGTAAGCTAACACCTCATATGGTTGACAGATGTATGTCCTTACTTGAAATAACTCTTGAGAACAATGTATTATGCTACCGGAACACCTATTATTTACAAGTTAAAGGTGTAGCGATGGGCACCCCATGTGCCAACGCTTATGCGAATTTGGTGCTGGCACATTGGGAACAGTTGTTTGTGTTCAACAGTAATTCTAAATTTTCTAACCTATTGAAATTCTACAACAGGTTTGTGGATGACGTGTTCCTTATATGGGGAGGAACCGTCAAACAACTTACTGAGTTCATTGGTTATCTTAATGCCTCAACTGATTTTTTGAGTTTTGACTATTTTTATGCCTATGACCGAATTGATTTTTTAGATGTGAGTATCATTAAGAACAATCATGGTTTTGACATTGAACTTTTCAGGAAGGATTGTTGGAGGAATAATTTATTACACCGAGAGAGTATGCACCCCCAACATATATATAGGAACATTGTGAAGAACCAAACCATCAGGGCCTCTAGGTTGACTTCCACTCACACAGCATATCACCAGCAGAAAGTTGACCTAGCTAACAACTTTATATCTAGGGGCTACAACAGGAATTTTGTGTTTGAAGCAATTTCCGAATGTGATTCCAAGAGAAGTAATGAAGCGGCACCGATCATCAAAAGATCGACACTACAGCGTTCGCAATTCACACGCACACATAAACCTAACACCAATAGGATTGTAATTCCATACACGAACAGAAACAACCATGTTCTAAGGATCTTTAACAAACACTGGAATCTACTTATGATAGATGATGACATAAGGTCCTTAGTTGATGACAAACCCCGAATAGCCTACAAGAATATGCTTTCATTAAACAGGTTACTCTGTTATGACAAACCACACGCTCATGAGCTGAAGAACATGAAACCCGGTACTTTTGCGTGCCTATCCTGCAATCAATGCAGATACATTGCTAATTCTCACATCTACACTCATCCTGACACACAAAGAACATACACCTTTAAACATCATGCCACTTGCAAATCCACCAATCTGATTTACCTAGCTGATTGTCAAACGTGTAGGAAATTTTATGTAGGGATGACAAGTAGATCATTAAGAGAACGCATCAGGGAACATATTTATGCAATATCTAGAAGAAATATATTAAATGCCTTGGCCAAACATATTGTGGACCTAGGTGACAACCATACATTTAGATTTTTGGTTCTTGAAATGGTGAACATTGATGGAAGATTAGGCAATATTAAAAATAGAATTGAAGAAAGGGAAGGCAAGTGGATCGTGAAGCTACAAGCCCATAGATTTGGGCTTAATGAAAGACTTACTATTAAGCCTTTTTTAGCTTCAAGACCTTTGAAGCATTAATGTGTGTGTGTGTATATATATATATATATATATATACATAGACATACTACACTTGTTTAGACAACTGATGTTTTCATTTTTTAATTTGAACTGTGTTTTAATGGAAATTGTGTGTTTATATGTCTGTTTCTTTAAGGCTATTGTGACATCATGATAACCAGCTGTTTATAAAGGGAGAGGTTTTTATCTTTTTATGTCTGATGAAGCGTTGGGTAACAACGCGAAAGCGCTTACTATTTGCTATTTGCTGCAGTTCTATTGTCTACAATAAACGTGGATTTTACCCACCAACAAGATCGTTTGGACTTATTCATCTTGTTTTTGATTTACAAACTTAATCCATGGTGCACTCATCGCTTTTTTTGTTTGCTATTTTCATATCTTGAGGAGAGTGCTTTACCTGGCAGTGTGGTTCTTTTTCATTCACTACTGTTCAATCTCAGCCTTACTACAAGATATGTGCCCAAAGAGTGGCGTACAGCAACAGTGGTCCCTCTCCATAAAGGTGGTGCCTCAACGGATCCCGGAAACTATCGCCCCATAAGCCTGACTAGCTTGGTCTGCAAAGCTATGGAAAGGATCATCATGGATCTCATAAATAAAGATATTGGGGACCTACAAACACTGGATCCTACCCAGTTCGGCTTTGTTAAGGGCAGATCCTGCCTCTTAAACCTGGTTGATTTCTTTGAAATAGTCACCAAGGCCATTGACGAGGGGAAGGTGGTCTACACAGCCTACCTGGACCTCGCAAAAGCCTTCAATACAATACCCCACTCAGGTATTATAGATAAGCTCACCAGCTTAAATATAAACCCCTATGTCACTAGATGGATTGCAAACTGGCTCAAGGACAGAACCCACATGGTTAGAATTGCTGGAGCCATGTCAGACTCCAAACCAGTTACAAGTGGTGTCCCACAAGGCTCAGTCCTGGGACCTCTCTTGTTCGGTATATATTTCTCGGAGGTACAGGCCAACATGGAAGGACTGTGGCTGACCAAGTTCGCAGATGACTGCAAACTGGGTGCCATAATCGACTCTCCAGCCGACACAAGCATCCTCCAAAAGGGCCTCATAGAAACAGACAACTGGTGCCAGAGCCATGGCCTCAAGCTAAATGCCTAAAAGTGTATAGTCATCCCCTTTGGCAAAAACAGTGCCCACAAATTACCACATAGGTGGTAATCCATTAAGTACAGAAGAAGTAATTAGGGACCTGGGGACCCAAGTTGATAGCAATCTCTCATTTGACAACCACGTGGCCAAAGTGGTTAGAAAAACATTTTATATAGCCCACCTAATCATGAAGGGATTCACATCTAGATCAGGGGACATCATCGTGCCTCTTTACTCATCCCTCATCAGGCCCATAATTGAGTACAATGCCCCTTTTGGGATGTACCTTACCAGACACCTGCAGCAACTGGAAAGACCCCAAAAGTACCTCACCAAGAGGATCAAAGGGCTCAAACAGATGCCATATGCTGCCCGGTTAAAGAAACTCCAGCTCTACTCAGTGGCATACCGCCTGTTCAGAGGCGATCTGTGCCTGACGTCCAACCCGGAATTAATGGACATGCTGCACCTCAGAAAATCCAAATCCCAACAAGCTACGCACTAGAGAGAGACTTGAACCTCAGCACTGAAATAAATAGGACATGCTGGAGGGACAGATTCATAACCCAGAGGCTCCCTTCACTCTGGAATAAAATCCCAGTCCAGGTTAGGCAGAGTCCCTCATTGACTCTCTTCAAGAGGAATCTTGATGAGTGGATGGGAGATCGTAGGTTTACCCCGGGTATCACTTCTGTGTCACTGTTAGACAGAGGCACAGTATACTAACCTCGAAAAAGGGCATAGCAAAATAAATTTAAAATGGGTGGCGAAAGCCAAACACATTCTGGCTAGGCTTATAAATGCCCTAGGGCAGATAGCCTAGTATGAACCTATGAACCTATGAACCTAAGATTGAAACCATTGTATAGCATGGCTGTTTAGGGATATTTTATTTAGGGTAACTAAGAGTAGCTGGTGGTTAACCACGTCAAAGGCCTTGGAAAGATCAAGAAACAAGGCAGAAGATAGTTTGTTGTTGTTACGGCTGGAATTGATGACATTAAAAAAGGAGAGGAGGGCTGAGGTGGTACTGTGCTGTGGTCTAAATCCATGCTGGTAGTTGGCCAGAAGATTATTTTGAATAAGGTAGTGTAAGAGTTGTTTATGGATAAACATTTCCATAATTTTAGCCAGAGGGGAAAGGATAGTTATTGGTGTATAGTTTGACAGTTCAGTGGAGCTGCCACCTTTATGGAGTGGTATGCCATGGGATATTTTCCAGATAGAGGGGCTAGAGGCTTAAGTTATGGTTCTGTTTATCAAAATAGTGACAGCGTATGCTATGACATCAAAAGCTTTTTGCAGGTAGTCTGCAGGGAGGAGGTCAGCTGAAAGGGTGGTTGGTTTGAGTTTTTTAATTAGGGCTCTAATGAGTGAAGTCAGAACTTTTTGGAAGCTGAAGGAGAAATTGTCACTGGGTTTAAAGGTTTCAGTGTTAGGACAAGTGGGTTTATGTTTGCTAGCAAGGGCCTGGATGGTTTCTGTGAAGAAACTGTTGAAGGTGTTGGCAATGGACACTGGTGATTTTTGGGTAGGGGCTGAGATGGTTGGAGTAGTGGATTGCCCTGGGTGGAGGAGTTTGTTAATACCTGCCCAGGACTTCTGTGGCTTGTTGTGGTGTTTCTGCTTTAGATGGCAGAAATAGTTTTTTTTTGTCTAGTAATATGGATTTTATTTGTATTATTCCTATATTGTCAAAATTTGAGTTGATCTTGTGGGGCTTTAGAGGTGTACCAGGTGTTCCAGGCATTATTTCTTTGGATAATCTTTAGTTTGGTTTCTTTAGTGAGCCAGGGGGCAACTTTTGTTTTAATTCTAATAGAGCGTGCAGATGCATGCTTGTCAAGGATGGCCAGAAATGTATTATTAAAGTGTGTTACTGCCTAATCTAGTGGTACTTGCTTTAGAATTAACCAATTGCATAATTTAAGTTCTTCTAGGAATTTATTAAGGTTGAAGTTTTTGTTATTTCTTATTGTTTTATATGTGGGTAGATGCGGACATTCAAATTTATGCCTAATAGTATACGTTAAGAAATGGTCACTTAGATCTTCAGGGAGAGTACCTGATTTGTACATGTAGTGGGGGCTATTAATTAGCATCCAGTCCAAGATACTTTCTTTATTGTTAAGCTTGCTGATCCTAGTACTGGAGGTTATAGTTTGTGTAAAACCATGTAGGTTTACGTGGGTGGTTGGGATGTCTGCAGTGCAGGTATTCCAATCTATATTGAGGTCACCTAGAACAATGGTCTCTTGGGGGTAGGCATTGGATAGCCAGTAGAGGATGTCTTCTAGGGTCCCTGAGTTATTACCTGGGGGAATATAGACACATACTATGCTTATACATTTGTTCTTATTTATTTGTAGTTTGGAAATCATAATTTCTACTTTGTTAAATATAGGTGGTTGAAGGTTGTCTAGAGTAACATTTAGGGTAGTTTTATAGAGAGCAGCAACCCCTCCCTCTTTCCTGGTAGTATGATCTACCCTGAGTATATTATACCCCGGAGGTAGAATTTCATTATCTGGTGTAGTTGGTTTTAACCATGTTTCAGTGAGACAAAGTATGTCGGGGGAGTAGGTTGTCAGGAGGGCATGGAGGTTGTGGACCTTATTGTTGATGCTTCTAATGTTTAAGTGGCAGGTCAATAGTGAGTTTGGGGGTCTATTTAGGCATTGTCTTATGTTTGGGCTGTTATGATTACAGTTGGTGTTGTCTAGGGATGGTGGCCCAGGGTTGGGGTGGATATCCCCATCAATAGTAAGGATGTGGGCCAAACTACCTATGAGCTTTAGAAATTTATTTATTAGTTTTTCGTAGTATTTAGTTTTGGTGTTAACATATCAGGGTATAACCGGGTGGGTGTTAGCAGGGGTAAAGGAGTTGGTGTTGATGGACATGAATGAATGGGCAGAATGGTTTGAGAAGATTGGGATGGTAGTAAGGCGTTTGGGATGGTTGAATCCTATAAGGGATTGGTTTTCATAGATGGTGAGACAATAAAGGGTGACTAGTAAAGGTAGGGCGTAGACTAGAGGTGGTATTTTAAAAGACTTGGTAAGTATTAGAGACATAATGGGAGGAATATACTCCTGGTAGGTAGGCAACCTAGGTGTAATAGTAGGTGGGGAGATAGTAGTAGGGGTGGGTTATAAATGAATTCCTCTTAATGGTTGGCAAAGGAGAAGGAGGGGTGTGTCTGAGGGGTTATAAATTTAGAGGTACTAGGGGGAGGGCAGGAATAGGGGGCAGGTAGGAGAGTAAAGCAAGCCCGGAGGGTGAGCAGAGTAGGGCTTAACCACACCAGAGGAATCCTCAGAGCCTGTGATGAAAGTGAGAGGCTTTTTTCTTGCTTTCGTACTTGCTTTAAATTCTAATCTATGTTCTGTTTTTAAACACAGACAGCAGCTTTAACAGTACAATTTGGTGGAACTTTTTAGCATTAGGAGCCTTATTTACGGGCTGGGAAGTTTCGTGCTGTTGACCCAGTATGGCTGAATTAAACAGTTTAAGCAGAAAGACTTTAGAAGAAGTAGTAACCTTAGTTAAGTTTATTATTGAGGGTAGACCAGTGTGGCTGTCCATTTTATTTTTATTTTTATAAAAATTCCCAACTGGATGCAGACCTTCTAACTGTTCAAGCCTTTCACAGTGGGAGCTGTGAGAAGAGATAATACATAATAATAGATATTTAGTGTTAGTTCATCAGCAGAAATAGAACTATAGCAAAAAAAAATAATTGAACAGTGTTATATAACATATATGACACAGCGACTGAGAGAAAAAGCATAATCCTTACATTAATAGTACACTGCACTGCCATAAGAAACAGTTTCAAGTATTTGGTAGCTAAATAGAACAAGTAAGCAGGATATAGGATGTATAAGAAGAAACGCTAATCAGGGTCACACCAGTCTGCATAGAGCATCTTGTATCTTTAGCCTGAAAATAAAGTCCAGATGCTACTACCATTGAAAAGTAGGCTGTTTGTGCAGAGTCTAGGATTTAAGAAGTAGACTAAATACTGCAACAAAGTTACACTGATCCACAATCACTTCAGTTTAGCAGCAACAGGAAAGCACACAATCAGTTGCCCATTGCATACAACAAAGTTATACTGATCTACCAACAATCACCAGTTTAGCAGCAGCAAGAAAGCACAAAATCAGTTACCCAAACCATTCGTCAGCGTCATGTATTAATGCACTTTTAAACATTCAGAGTCAGCATAACATTTCTCTTATTATTAAATCTACATTAGTATTTAATCAAGGAGTCAGTAACACAAAATGACATACCAAGTTTACAGCAGGACAGCCGTCTGGGTCAGGAGCACTGGGGAGGTTAATTGAGGTGGTTAAGTAACCTTCAATTGTTAGCAAGGCAGAGGCAGGGGTCCATGTAAGGGGTTAACCACACCAGAGGAATCCTCAGAGCCTGTGATGAAAGTAAGAGGCTTTTTTCTTGCTTTTGTACTTGTTTAAATTCTAATCTATGTTCTATGTTTATGACGTGGAATGGGAGAAAGGAGCAACAGAATATAATTCAAGGTTAAGAAACTAAGTGGGCTGGCCTTCTCAAATGTTCTTTCTGTATTAGGTAGAATGAGCACTAGAAAGGGAGTAGTGTCCCAGATCAAATTTACAATAACGGGTGGGAAACAGCAAAGCTACCAAGTATAAGAATAAGGGGAGGGTGGGGAACTCAGTATGATAAAAGCAGTTTGCAGCTAAGTAATTCAGTAAATATGTAATTACAGTAATGAAACTAGGGTTACCACCTGTCCCACTTTGCAAGGGACAGCCCCTCTTTGGGCAGTTGTGTCCTGCAAAAAAAAATTGTAAAATTGACAAATGTCTTGAGATTTTAGGACAAAATTATTTCCTATATATTATGTAATAGTTGCATAAAACAGTTATTCTGTATCTGAAACACCTAAATGTTATAAGAAACAGAATAAGCAACTAAAATGCTTCAATAATAAGCTTCAATTTATGCAAAAGATTGAAGTTCTTTCCTTTGTACTGGCTGTGTATGTTTCGGTCTGCAAAATCTGATATTTGTACCAAAAATGTCCCACTTTGGGCATTTGAAAAGGTGGCAACCCTAAATGAAACACTATATAACAATTAAAAATACAGTTAAGACAGTATCAAATAATGCACTAATGCAGTGAAACAGTAAAAAAAGCTTTATAACAGTGCAAAATGTAGTAGACAAGATGTGTAGCGCAATTATAAGCATTAAGAAGTGCAATTCAATTAAATAAATGTAAGAAATAACTTATTCTGCTGTTGAAGTCTTAGGGATTTTTTGCTTTGTCTTAGTGATGAATCACCACTCCACAGCCTGGTAAATACAACACAGCCCCCTGCAGACACAAGGTTTAAATACTAGGAAGATGGAAGTATCTAGAAGCTCGAATTACTACCCATTCCTGCAAGCCCTTCCTCTTTCAACCAATCTCTCATGCTAGAGAAGGTCAGGCAACCCGGTTACTCTCATTTAGCAAAGAAGACAAGACACCACCAGCAGAAGATGGTTGCCAGAAACACAGGAAACTCAACAAACAAAACAACCAGGCCTGGAAAATGGCAGGCCTCTGTTCAGACTATGCTACTTGACTAGAACACAGAAACCTCATAAAAATGCAAAGAAAAACAGAGATAGAGCACTCACAAACAGAAAATACAACTCTCACTATGAAAAAGGAGTTTACAGTTAAGTAATTCAGTAAAATGCAATTACAGTAATGAAACACTATCTAGCAATGGAAATACAGTTAAAACAGTATAAAACAGTACACAAATGCAGTGAAACAGTAAAAAAGCTTTATAACAGTGCAAAATGTAGTTGATTAGCTGTATATCAAAATTATAAGTGTTAAGAAGTGCAATTCAATTAAATAAATGTAAGAGATAACTTATTCTGCTCTTGGAGTCTTATGGAATTTCTGCTTTGTCCCAGTGATGAATCACCACTCCACAGCCTAGTAAATACATGGAGGTCAAAGTTTAGGCTACTATCTATCTACTATATATCTGTGTACCTAGAACCCTTACCTCTGAGTCTACTCTTAGGGATGTGCTATTGATGTTCTAATTTGCAGAGGTATTTGACTTCCCAAAGGGTATGATAATGCATTTTTTTGCATTTCGTTTTACGCCATGGTTCTGGCACCAGTCATTTGTCTAATCAAGACCCTCCTGAAGGTTATCTGCATCATCGGGGGATTCTGTGATTTCCCCACCTTTTACTAGTTAGCAAACGTTGTCATCCAGAGGTCTTCCACATTAGCCTTAACTTCAGACAAGTATATTCTGAACAGGAATGGTCCCAGCACTGAGCCCTGTGCTATACCATTAGTAACTGGCCTCTTGTTGGATCTGGATTCACCCACCTTAACTATCATGAGCCAATTGGTTATCCATCTGGTGACATAAGGATGTATGCTCAGTTTTGTGAGTTTATTTATAATACCTGAGTGGGCAGTTGTGTCTAACATCTTTGTCAGGTCGATGTAGGCAGTATATGTACTGTTTTACCCTCATCCATGGCCTAAACGTTGTCAAAGAAATCCACCAGATTCAGTAGGTATGACCTGCCCTTGACAAATGTCAAGTACAATCTTTGGAGGGTTCCTATGTCATTATTTATCAGGTCCATGATTATTCTTTCCATGGTCTTACATAAAAGACTAGTCAAACTTATGGTAATTTCCTGGGTCAGTAGATGGTCCCCTTTATGCAGAGAGATGATTGTTGCTGTCTTCCACTCTGTCGTGACAAAGCCAGTCCAGAGGCTGTAGTTTAATAGAGATCCTAATGGGCCTAATATATCCTGATTTAGGCTGTTTAAGAGGCAGCTTTGTATATCATCAGGCCCCAATGAAGCCATGCTTTTAGCTTTACAGAGTGCAGTGGAAACATGTTCTTTGGTAATAATTAACAGTGGAGTGGTGGAGGGTATTTCTTGTCAGAGAAATAGAGGTGAAAAGATGTTGAAATTTGAGCTGAATTTATTGGCTGGCTGATTTACTGTATCTTCTGGCTGAATATAGGTGATGCCATCTACAATTAATTCTGCACATTGTTAGGTGTTGTCCTTAAGATTGTGGACATAACTGAACAATGTCTTATGGTTATCCTTAGCTTTGGAGTCTATTTTTACCTCAAAGTCTGCTTTTAGAGACTTGAATAGCTCCCTGATTTGCTTGTTTAGACTAATGAGGAACTTTTTGTTCTGTTGTTCACATTTCCTCTTACTTCTTGACAGGATTTTCTTTCTTCTGTTGTACAATCTATTACTACCAGTGGTTTACTTTTTTTGCAGTTTGACCTGGATTTATTTCACTCTGGTACAGATGTTTCTATGCAATTGTTTATATGGTCATACAGGCCTTTTGTGTACACCTCTGCATAGGTTTCTGTATTTTCTGGATTTGAAGACTAACTATGTCATTCCTTAACAGGGGGTAGTTTTCTTTAGAAAAGTTCTGAAAGTTTTTGGAGTTAGGTGGGGGACTAGTTTTACCTTTATTTCAAGGCACGCTACTTTGTGATCTGATCTTGCCAGTGAGGAAATCACATGGGGAGTGATTCAAAGCTCTCCCATATATGTCAGTACTAGATCTAAGATATTTGTTCCCCTAATGAATGTGCAGACTAGCTTCTCCAGGACATTTGCATTTACAAAATCAAGAAAACTTTGGGCCTTCCTGTTAGTAGTCATGTATGCCTACCAATTAATGGAGGGATAGTTAAAATCACCTATGAGTACGGTATTGGGTTGGACGATGAGTGATTCTAGTAACGTCAGGTATGATGTATGGGTTTCATGGTTCATAGTTGGGGATCTGTAGCTAGCAAGAATATGGTAATGGATTTTTCCCATGGGTAGTTGAGCATGGAGTAGCTCAAGCATGTCATATTGTTTGACCAGCCTCGAGGTGTGCTTAGCCTTTATGTTGACAGATACACCTCCATCTTTTGTTCTTTCATGTTCAGTGAGTGGCTGGAACATATGAAAGGCATTATAGCCATGCACTGCTGGAGGGCTTTCCATGGCTTTGAGCCATGATATAGTAAGGGCACAGATGTGAGCATTCTACAGGGTGAGTAGAGCTTTTAGGGTGTGCAGATTCTTGTTGCGATTCCTAGCACTGAGCAGTATCACCTTTAGCTTGTCCTGTGTTGCTTCTGTTATGTTAGAAGTTTTATCTGTTTGGCAATGCCTAAAAAAGGCACTATAGAGGTGAATAGTTTTGTTGGCCAATATCCAAAAGCCTAAAGGTGACAGATGAAGACTATCCCTGGCAAAGCAGCATGGGCTGTCAACCATGTCCTCCCAGACTGACAAGTATTGGACCCCTTTGGAATGACAATTAAGTTAATCATTTTCTGCTGGTGTTGTGACATCATCCTTGGAAATGGTAGAATGCTGCTCAGTGCTGAGAGCTCAATCATGTCTTTCTTCATATAGTCCAGTGAGGTACATCTCATGTCACTCACTCCCACATGAACTATGCCTATGTCATACCGGTTCTTAGGGGTAACTGACATGGGTGCTTGAGTGATCTGGCAGACTTTGGCTCCTGACAGGCTGCTAACTGTAGCCTTCTCCTTATCTAGCCTGGTAAGAGGAACATCAATGTGTCTCACAATGGAGTCTCCTATGACCAGAATATTAGGTTGTGGAATGTTTTGCCTTATGGGCCTGGCAGCTGAGACACAATGACAAGTGCCTTTATGTGTTGTGATGGGAATTGTCTTGTTTGTGTGTATGTAGACTTTTTGAGGACTGCGCCTGAGAGGCCTTTGAGGTTTGGGTAAGTTATGTGTTAGCACCCATGTACATGTGGCTCTATGTGTGTTGTCTTTTGTGGGTATGATGAATGCTGTAGATTATTTGCTGACAACCTGATTGTTGCTTTTTGTGTTTGTATGTGATATTCTAGCCTCTAGTGTCAATATGTAACTATTTCTTTCACTTACTGTATTTGTCTGTCCTAATGTGTACTTTCCAAGGGTAGAAGTGGACAGTGTTTGTAGCCAAATGAGGAAAAGGTACTTAGTTGGTGTAATCTCAGCTAACCTAACTAGTGATGCTGCCCAGCATCCAAGCCAGATGTTGCCTGAGCAGCAATAGACCTGGGTGCTATAATAAGGTAAGGTAGACCTAAATAACCCAAGCTAAATTTGTAAATGCTGTTCACTGTGAAAACTGGTCACCCCATGAGTAATGGAGGACTATGGGAAAGATCCAAGGTGTTTTTTATAGGGAAATTTCAACTTCTGGTGAATACAAGGCACCGATAACTGCTGCTGCATGAAGAACAACATCACACAAATGTGAGGCTTGTATATGATTAGAAAAAAAGCAACTGTACAACTGGAGTCTGTATCATCTACTTTATCAGGGGAAAAATGACTTAATGACCAGAAAAGATATAACACAGAACTGATTATAAAGATTTTTGGTACTTACGTATTATCGCAACCACATTTTCATGCTGCGATAATTGACGTAAAATTGAAGAACGGACATTTGGTCTTACCTTGTAAGGTCTGTCTGATATGTGTTTTACAAGAACGTTCAAACATTTTTAAGGTGTGATGTAAGGCTGGGTTGTAAACAGAGGGCTTGGTAAAGCTGTCACCATTTTAAACGTTTTTAAGGTGTGATGTAAGGCTGGGTTGTAAACAGAGGGCTTGGTAAAGCAGTCACCATTTTCTTCCGCTGCTTCTTCACCGACTCTGCGGTGGCTTGACTGGAGAAACTAGCTGCAGTCTCTGTGCCCTTTTACATGCATCAGAAGAACGTCTGATGGGAAGCAAAGACAATCAAGGGAGACTTTTTTTTAAGTAGAAAACAGCAGTACTGCAAAATCTTTTGCATTTGCTAACTTCCTTTCATTCCCCCAATGCTAGTCTCACTTTATGGATCAATTATATTAGAGAGGTTAATCAGATGTTTAAATGATTTTGCACTACTGCCGCCATTTTCTACTCGAAAATCCTCTTGATTGTCTTTGCTTCCTATCAGACGTCTAATCCTCCAATGGATCAGCTAGGCAAAAATTGCAAGCAACGTCTGAAAACCCATACTCGTTTTACAAACCAAAAAAAAAGAAAAACCCACCAAGATAGTGTTTAGCAGTCTACTACCCTTCCCGATCACTTTGTAAGGAGTTAGACTGGGTATACTGCTTTGGCTTTTTGTTTCCCGATGCTTTCTGTTGTCAGGGCAAAGGCTGAGAAAAAGGAACGTGGAACGTGTTTTAAGTGTGGAATGGGGGAACTTGCTTAACTGACATCTTGAGACACTGGCAGTAAATGGGGAAACCTATTATTTCAAACCTTAATTTTTTTCATCCAAAGTGAGAAAACTTCCTAAAAACAAGAGCACATTAAAGAAAACATGCATCTGAGGTTTCTTCATACTTAATAGGTCGCAGTTGACACAAGGGAACGCAACCACCATTTGCTTGAAAATGTGGTTGCGATAATACATAAGTACCAGATTTTTTTGTAGAAATGCTAGAAACTGTGGACTATATACAAGATAATAGTCCTTTCCATACATCAGTAAAGCTCTAGAACAGGTCCTAGATTCTTGAGGATTCAGATAATAAGGAAAACACAATGCTTCTTAGGGAGATTTGGCAGAAGCAACCATTACCTTAGTATATGCTGAAGCCATTGATCAGTCAGTCAGTGAACATGTTTGCCTAATAATATGTCGGTTATTTTTTCTTTACGTCATTGCCAGTTCTACTTAAACAATCTCTAATTATGCTTTATTTTCAGCAGATGATAGACAAATGCACTCTGAGTATTTGAATGTGCCATTCTTTATACAATGAGGTTCATTGTTTTTACAAGATCAAAATAAAGCTGATACAAAGCAATTGTTCAAATCTTATTACTCGCTCTGCTTCTTCCTACAATCTTTGTGCTGTCTCCTGTTGGGATTGGGGTCATGTACAGTGCATAAAGGTAACTGTAGGGTTATTGGTTACCAGGAAATTTGTTTTAGAAAGTGTTAAATGTTTGTTTTATTTCTTTGTATAGTATTATGTATGTGTCTTTCGGCTTTTCCCGATTAGGGGTCACCACAGCAGAACAGTAGAGTTTTACATGCTGGCTTGCCGGGCCTAACGCACAACCTTCCATGAAGGAACGCCCGTTCATGCATGTCGCCACACAGAAGACGCTCTAACTGAGGATCGAACAGGCAACGTCTAACTGTGAGGCGACAACGCTACCTCAGCACCACCACTGCAGTTTTGCATGATATGTGCAGGGGTCTGCTTAAAGGTCATATACAAATGACCAAAAAAGAAGTGCATAGAAATCTCCAATTTCAGAGTTTTTGGTTCATAAGTAACTCTACCAG
Source organism: Protopterus annectens (assembly GCF_019279795.1). Lineage (NCBI taxonomy): Eukaryota > Metazoa > Chordata > Ceratodontiformes > Protopteridae > Protopterus > Protopterus annectens. The sequence goes on from NC_056745.1 coordinate 822,736,134, forward strand.
CAAGCCTCACTGTGCAGTGGCTATCTAACTACAATGTAAATATTAAAAAAAATAGTTTTAAACAACTGCAACACCACAGCTGATGTTTCTGGGTTTTTGAGCATTGATAGACTGATGTCTTATTTACTTGTAGCATGCTTATGCTGCTGCGTGCTTATCAGAGCTTCTTTTCACAGTGAGAATATTCATCCGTTAAGATTAAACTAAAAATGGCAAGTAACTGAATATTATTAGCCCAAGAGGTAAATTTATTATGACCTTTGCTGAATAATATAGTGTCTAGTGATGTCTTACTTAAGCAAATCTTTAACTTGTGGAGAGAAATTAATTTTAGCTTTTTTGTTTTGAAGTACCCAAAGTAACCTGTACAGCACATTACTTTTAGCGCTCTAAATGTGCTAAAAATAAAAAAGCTATAAAAATATCTGCTTAGTTTTTTTTTTTTTTTTTGCACTTCTTGACTCCATACGTTCTAAAGTGGAAGTTCACCACTCAGGTCATTAAATTGTCCCACATGATGATACATGGCCAGGAAGCTTCCTGCTGTGCATGCAGGTAGCAGACACTACAGTCTGACTTACAGAACATTTTTTTTTTTAATAAGGAAATACTCGTTAAAAAGAAAAAAAATCTTTATCTGTGCAAGCACAGATGGAACGCCTATGGAAGTGGACTATGGTGAAGACAAGCACTTACTAAGGTAGTTATACCATCTGCACTTGATCTTTAAATGGTTACACTAATGCTCCACTGGGGATCATGCAGTTATGCTATTGAGTCTTGTAAAACAGGCAAAGCTCCCAAGTCTTATGAGCTGAAGCATAGCTGGTTTCGTTAGTGCCCTGGGCTGGATCTATTGAACCAGCACCCTGTTCCTCAGCTGTTCAAGTGAACAGCAAAAAAAAAAAGTTCACTGTAATAAGCCTTAAATGATCAACTTCTTATAATTAGTTATACACTCCACCCTAAGAAAAAAATAAATAAATAAACAGGCTTTCCTTCTGCTAGCACACCAACCAGTTGGCCAGATACATGGCACTCCTGCCCCCCCCCCCCCATAGCTCCAGCCATTCGGGTCCTGTTTCTGTGCCCTACCCCCAACCCTGATGCAATGGGTGCAATTTTTCTGACTAAATTGTTGGAGGACTTTTGATATTACATCGACTATCCCTGCATTCCTAATTGAAACAGATTTGTCTGCCATATGTGCTTGCCTGATAGAACTATCATTCTAAATGTAAGCTCTAAAAAAGCATAATCTGATATTGTAATTGGAAACATTTTATTAGATCAAATAAATCTGCATGTTTCTATGAGACAGTGACATAGCAGATAGCATTGTTGTCTCAGAGCAGAGGGGTTCTCCAGTCTGATTCTTGGCTGGGGTGCCTTCTGTGTGGAGTCTGCATGTCCTCCCTGCATTCACGTGGGCTTCCTCCGCATACTCCAGTTTTCTACCACATTCCAAATATATGCAGTAGGTGGACTGGACACTCTAAATTGGCCATAAAAGTGAGTGCGCATGGTAGTGGGAGGTGTGGAAGAACTAGTGCAGCAAGACTAGTCCCCTAGCGGTGTAAACTTTGTCTCTAGATGATTGTTATTGTTGAAGTGACACACGAACCCTATGTGCAAAAATGGGAAAGAGGGGGTTGTGGATGGATGGATGGATCTTAGAAAAGGATTTAGTATGAGCATACAGACATGTGAACCCATTGTCAAACCTACCCACCATGTTCCTATACAGGTAAGTCATCCCCACTACATTTATGAAATTTCTCTTATATTTTCCTAAGGCTGGCACCTCCATTAGGTGGGGTTCTGATGTGATTTCATTTTGAATTGGTATTATACTCCAGTATGGGAGCATCCACATCATATTGCCCTGCCCTATCTGTTCCTTAAACATACAGACCAGCTGTGCTGTAAATTACTAGGGCATACTTGCAGATAATTGTCAGTGGAATATTAAATAATCAGCCTCTTACTGTTGCATATCTCCCTCAGTGATCTGTGTCTTTATCTTGTATTGAAAATGAAAAGGCCTCTTTCTTTAATATGAAAACTCCACATCTTCTCCCATTAGGATGAGAGAAATAAACACACAAGAGATATCCTTTTGGTCCCAGTTTTAGATATTCCTTTATTTCTAGATGTGTCTCCTAGAAGAGGACCAAATAAGGATTCTGAGTACAGAAATAACAAAATATTTTGTCTCTCTCTTAACTGGGTTCAAAACCCAGTTATACTCCAAGAAAGTAAAATTGTGAGTGCCATTTTAGCTAGACATCAGGTCTATTTTTGGATGTAGCTTTAAGTAGTCTTGCACCTGAGAAGAGTTTACCTCTCAGTCCAGCTCCAATACTACCCAGACATCGGTATAAGCATAGAGTTTACACACATTTATTTATTTTTCCTCTGTTTACACAATACTGGCAGTCAGGTCTTCTGAGATCATCAGCAAGCATACATTTACTTAATAACAACTTTTTAACATTTATAATAAACCAAATAACTGTAAACAAATGAATTTATCGAGAATAGAATCTCCTAGGAGGAGGTTTAAGACCTCTAGTCTGTTGACAGTTAGGCAAGTGGGCACAGCCACAGTGTGGAGATCCACAATATATTCCTTTTTTATTCTGGGCATTTCCTATCCCCTCCATATCAGCTGAAAAGATTTTAACATACATTTTTCAACCTGTTCAAATTAAAACAAAGAAAGACTGTCATCAATATGAATCTTTTGCTGAGATGTCAGCAAAGTAACAAGGAATGTCTGCTGTGTAAGACTATTTTCCCATGAACTTTCTGCTGTGCACTGTGTCACCATTCAAGTGAGCAGCAATGCTGTAGGCACCGATATTAGCCCCATTTCACATTTGCTCAAGTTCATAGTGAGTCATAGCCACCCATTCTTTACCATTGCTGCTGATAATCCATATCTGAGTTTTAGACATTTAGACATACAAACCGCAGCAGTTTAAACCAGTGTCAGCTTTAACAATAAGTTACTGCATGCAGCATACATATTATCAGTACTCAAACTGTCATAACAAGGCTTGACTACAGATCATTAGGTTACTAGATATCACTCCAAGCTCTAAAGTTCAGATGCCTTGCAGTTACTGACCTTGGCTAGATGATCTACCATTATTACACCCACAGGCTGTGGGTCTTCCCCTAAACATTGGAAGCATTTCCTGAGGATATAGTGAATATGCTCACATTTTCTGAAATATCTGTGGAAGCCTGGGTGTCCTAGTTCTTATTACCATTCAGTGTTGAATCCAGAAAGTTTCTGGTCAGTCTCCTCTGCCATGCTTATTGTCAGTACATCTGTGGGCAAGATAACCCTCAGCTAGGCTGGATAGATTAACCGAAACCTCCATGCTTTCTAGTGATTAAATTTCATTGCCATCCTGAATGCTGAAAGTCTCTTTCTTGTTTCTGCAGAATAATCCTATTAACAAAGAAAGAATGGTATCTTTATAATATATCATCTGGATGACTTATAACATATCCTGCTGTTAGTGTACCTTTGAAATTTATTTTTTGCACTTCGTTCTGTAGTTATACTCAGCAGTGTTTAATTATAACCTTGGTGCCCATATCTTAGAGAAAAAGTAGCAAAGCGTACCATGACCAGTCTTAACATTCTATTCCATGGTGGCTGGGGTAGAAATAGTCTATGTGCTCTTTGGATTAGGACCTCATCTGTAGGTAGTCTTAGCCACTGCACTAGACTTTCTGTGATGAAGTGAAGACAGTCCTAACCATCTGAGGATTCTATCATCCCCTTGAAGTGAAGGTTCTTTTATATGGACTTGTCTTCATGAGCCACTGTCTTCAATTCCAGCATATCCAGGCAAGTTTCTTATGCAGTATTTGCATCATTCCAACAATTGCTTTGTCCAGCTGGTCCAAGTGGAGTGTTAAGTTCTGTTTAACTTCTTCTAGGTGCTTCTCCATCCTTTCAGCATAGTGTTCAACCATGCTGTTTATTTTTTGAATTTCAACCATTATAAGTTCCAGTTTTGACTACATCTGGTTGGGAGGTGAGGCATCTGACAAAATATGTTCTTTTTGCACCATATTTCTCTCTTTTGTTGATATTGGACCCTTGCATGGTTGTAATGGGTGGGAGGGGGCCTAGTGGTTAAGGTGTTTGCCTTACAAACACAGGGTGCAGGGTTTGAGTCTCACAAAGGATAATTGGCTAGGCTTAAAATGGCTCACAAGGGCAGTTAGCTTAGTACTAATCTATAAATCTATCTATAATAACAATTGTGTAAGTGCACTGGCTAAATTAGATTCTCCTTTCCCTTTCATCCCACTTTGATTCTTTGTTTACATGAACAATGTAGAGCAGCTGGTTGTGTTTAATGCTCTCTGCTTGCAACAGTGAAGACAAAGGGGGAGAGCACAGATACTGGTATTACCTAGCTGCTATCTAACTGAAAGTCAACTCAGTAATTCCTTATTATAGAATTTTGATGTGAAATGTGGATGGCGTTAGGAAACAACATTAATTAGATTATTTTAGAACTAATAAGCAGATTACAGGCAAAGTATTAATATAAAACACTAAACCAGTAGCAGAAGCAGCAAAATATCTAGCAGCACTAAACAGTTGAGGTAGGAAGAGGTGTAGTGAGACTGAGCACTGGTCCAAGAAAGGTGTGATAATCATGATTAAACCTTTCATGAGATGGTTACTTTTATAAAAGCAATCTGATGCAAAAGATACACAATCTGTACAAGCATACAAAATGCCTGATAGAGAAATATCATGTGTGTAAAGCTTATGTTCCAAGTCTAGGAAAAATTCCTTTTGCAAGACTAAAATGTTACTTATGCAACATTCTGCATTTAAGTGGTGCTTTGTTGATAAGGCAGATTTTAACTTAATACTCTAAGACAGTTTGATCTAGTCACTCATAATACATACTTATTTACAGGTGAAGTGAGGAACACAAATTTACCTATGGCATGTCCTTGGAGCATTAGTAGAAACCAGTGCATCTAGATAAAACCACCACCAGTAAGGAAAGGAAGGACATGTAGGCACCACACAAAATGAGCTATAGAGAAGAACTCAACCAGAGAACCTAGCACTGTCACTACTTACTGCATTAGCGTGTGAATTATTAGTTGCTTTCACATAAATCCCATCAGACTTTGCATGACAGCCACTTACTCTGTACAATGACAAAGAATATAAAGACTGAAACTCAACTGCATGCCAATATTTAGATGCAGCAGTCCTTAATTTACAAGAAAATGAGAAATTATTCAAGAAACAGAATAAAATATGAAGCAAAATCAGTGACAGTCTGCAAAATCATAGACAGGTTAGAGTTCTGAATGTATCTTAACAAGAAAAAGGTCCAATAAAAACAAACCAAAAATTGAATATAAGAAACCAAACTAGCAAACAACAAAAAAATCCACGAACTGGAAACCAAGTGCTGAAGGCAGTGTTTTAATTCAAAAGTATTCTGATAGCGACAAAAATCGGAAGTCAAAACATCCAATACATCAAGCGCTTTCACCCAGGCTCTCCCCGGCTTTCTCAAGATTAACCACTATTCATTTGGATAAGTCCTTATATACTGTGACTTGGCAATTAAGAATAAAATCAATAATTCAATCAATTAATTACAACATTATTAACTAGTTCATTGCACAATTTGCCCTAAATATAAACTTTATTGCTCTAAGGGTAAATTTCTATGTTCACTCATCAGATAATGTTAAAAACATTTATAAAAAGTTTTAAAAAACTACATAAATACCATTAACCTTACTGACAAATACCAGCTTATAATAGTAAATGTAATATATGAATTTTTTCAGTATCTTGGTCATAATAAACTAACTACTATGTTTGAATAACATTTATATCTGTGCTGTTATTCAAACATAGTAGTTAGTTAGTTTATTATGACCAAGATACTGAAAAAATTCATATATTACATTTACTATTATAAGCTGGTATTTGTCAGTAAGGTTAATGGTATTTATGTAGTTTTTTAAAACTTTTTATAAATGTTTTTAACATTATCTGATGAGTGAACATAGAAATTTACCCTTAGAGCAATAAAGTTTATATTTAGGGCAAATTGTGCAACGAACTAGTTAATAATGTTGTAATTAATTGATTGAATTATTGATTTTATTCTTAATTGCCAAGTCACAGTATATAAGGACTTATCCAAATGTATAGTGGTTCATCTTGAGAAAGCCTGGGAGAGCCTGGGTGAAAGCGCTTGATGTATTGGATGTTTTGACTTCCGATTTTTGTCGCTATCAGAATACTTTTGAATTAAAACACTGCCTTCAGCACTTGGTTTCCAGTTCGTGGACTTTTTTCGTTGTCCAGTAAAAACAAAACATACATCTTGCTACTCAGAAATATGAGTTCTACAAAGACACAATGTACTGAATGTATAAGCTGTGTAGACAACAGCAGGTCACTTTAATTCACAGATAACCTACATGAACATGCAGTTACAGCTACTTTGTTGAGTGTGCACAACCCAGATATTTGATATTGATAAAAATAACATTTATATTAATGCAGCTTTTTCAAAAAAAGTGTCATCATCACTTGTATTCTAGCTTGCTTCACTCAAATACACATTAATATTGCATGTGAATCCATAATTACAACAACAAACAGCAAGACCAATCATTTCATTTGCAGACAATCCCCCCATGTCCACTGTTTCCCCATAGTATCTGTTTTGATTATGCCAGGATAAAAAAAATACATTCATATGTTTTGTTTCACATAATTAGTAGTCACAGCTTGTATACCAGAATGTTTAACTCAAATACATATTAGTCCAGTAAATTTAGAATTATAACAACAAATACCAAGGCCAATTGTTTTATATACAGATGGCCCCTGCATGCAGTGCCAACCAACAGTATTTGGTTTAACCCTTCTAGGGTGATACAAAAGTAATGATTATATTAATTTATCTGTATTTCATACAAACAGTAGCCACAACTTGTATTTCATATTGCTTCACACAAATACACATTAGTTCCACAAAGCCAGAATTACAAGAACAAAGAGCACGACCAATCATTTCTTTCATTGACAGCCCCATACCTGTTGCCCATCTGCAGTATATGATTTGACTCAATCAGGAAAAAAAAATTTGGTTACATTAATGCATTTTTTTTCACAGAGACAGTAGTCACAGCCTGTATTCTACCTTGCTTAATATAAATAGAAGGGCCAATCATTTTGTCCACAGACAGACCCCATACCTGTTGGGTCCCCAAATGTATCTGGTTTGATGCTACCGAGATAAAAAAATAATGCTTACATTAATGTATTTTTGCTTTAGAGAAGCAGTAGTTGCAACTTGTTTTCCTCATTGCAAATACACATTAGTTCTGCAAAATTAGAATTGCAACAGTAAAAAGCAAACAGCAAGGCCAGTTGTTTTATACACAGATGGCCCCTATACTCAATACCTACATATGGTGTATGGTTTTACCCTTCCAGGATAAAACGTAATAAGAATGATTGCATGAATGCATTTTTTTCGCAGAAATAATAGAATAGTTCAGACTAAGTACATAAAAAACTGTATAAACTTTCCTGTGAAACAGCAAAGTGCAACGTATTCTCAAACAGAGTGTAATGTATAATAAATAAATTAGTTTCTAAAGTGGGTCAATCTGCATCTGATATTGATCTGCAAGGCCATGGAACGCATTATCATGGAACTTATAAATAAAGACATTGGCAACCTTCAGACACTGGACCCCACCCAGTTTGGGTTTGTGAAGGGCTGATCTTATCTCCTGAACCTGATTGACTTCTTTGAATCAGTCTCCAGAGCTGTGGATGAGGGTAAGGCAGTCCACACAGCCTATATGGACCTTGTGAAGGCATTTGATACCACCCCCCACTCTGGAATCATAGATAAACTTACTAAGCTGGGCATTAATCCCTATGTCACTCAATGGGTTGCCAACTGGCTTACTGACAGAAACCACACTGTAAAAGTAGCCGACTCCAAATCCATCTCCAGACAAGTGACAAGTGGAGAACCTCAGGTTTCAGTCCTGGGACCGCTCTTGTTTGGCATCTACTTCTCTGAAGTACAGGCCAACACTAAGGGACTCTGGCTAACATATTTCGCAGGTGACTGCAAACTGGGAGCCATTACTGAATCCACAAATGATGTGGATATTCTACAAAAGGGCCTTATGGAAACAGATGCTTGGTGCCAGAGCCATGGGCTCAAGCTCAATGCAAAAAAATTTATAGTTGTCCCCTTTGGGAAAAAACATGTACCCATGAATTACCACATAGGTGGCAGTACACTAATTATAGAAAGTGTGATAAGAGACTTAAGGACACAGGTGGACAGTGGTCTCACCTTCGATAACCACATCACCACAACAGTCAGGAAATCCTTCTATGTGGCACACCTCATCACTAAGGGCTTTTCATCAAGAAAAAAGGAGGTCATTGTCCCTGTTAGAAAAATCTATACATGCTGCTTAGAAAATATATTTACATACATGCTGCCTAGAAAAATATATTTACAATGTGTGCTGCTTAGGAAGATGTGTATTTAAACATTTAATCATATATAAGTTGTGTGATCAAATATATAGAGAAATGTGTGCTTTAGTTAGGAATAAATGTACTTAAATCCATAATAGAGAACAAAGTTTATGTAATGCATTTAATTCTGTCTTACTAGAATAATAGTAGAAATAAACCTGCATATTATTGCTTGAAGCACAAGCTGCAGTGTAATCAGAAATTTGACCTTGGCAGCTTGCAAATGCAGTCTGGCTCATGTCTTTTAAGTAAAGATTATTTTGCAAAGTTAGAAAATAATAAATCTGTTCGCATGTGTGTCCTCTTTCCTGCCTCCACCAGGAGAGTAGCCTTGTGCGCACTATCTCTGATAGTGCGCAGCTGGGAACAAGAAAGACAAAGGGAGGCATTAAGGAAGACATACATCTATTGTATTTGAACTAATCAGAGAACCTTGAATTGGCTACATCCTCAGGAGGTCATCGTGACTGACCAGCTGCTTGCAAGGCTGCAACATTCTCATGGGAAAAGGACTTTTTGAAAAACACAAATTCAGCACTTTTTATGAATTACTATGATGTAAAGACCCTGTCACTGACCACACCAGTGAGGTGGGCAAAACTGATAATGACATGTATATAACCGATGTGTTTTGTGAATAAAATCAGTCAAAATTCTATACAAACTTTGTGTATGGTTTTTTGCCTCCTAATGTACATTAGAGCTTTAAGATATCTGAGTCCTCCTGCATTATTGTTTGTTATTAATTGACATTGTGTTTGAATAACTCAATGATTTTTACAGTCTGACTCTAACGAATTTATTTAACATTTTGGTCCTTCGAGCCGGAATTCCCTTGGTAAGCTGCAGGTCACAGAGTGCATAAGTGCCAATAAATCTGCGCAGGAGAAGCTGCCGAAAAGAATGGTTCTTCTTAAAGTGAAAAGACCTCCGACTGAATTGTTGTGTGTAAAGAGGCTGTCCACTTTCTGATCTGTGGCTGAAAAGCGGAAGACTGGGCCCCAAGGATAAACAATAAGAGCAGGAGGCTCAGGTAAGAAAAATTTCCCTCTTTGTCTTTGTTTTAGATCAGGGACCAGGTTACACTGTGCTATTGCTAAGGTTTGTGATAGCAGGGAGAGAGAGAGTCAAAGTATTGTATCTTGAGTCATAGATCAGGGAATAACAAAGCAAAGTAAACAGTCATTCTAGACACTACTGTGGATATGGGGAAATAAGATACCACGTGGTACAAAAGAAGGGTTACGTAACAGTCTTTTTAAGACATGGAAAATCAGTGCACTAAGAAATCACGAGATCCGCCCCTAATGGATAATGTGAAGCATATGCAATTACAGTAAGCAGATAATGTGAGATATTTTGCAAAATGTGTTAACAACTATAAATTTGATAGTAAACTAGATAAAACTTTCACTAGTTAAACTCCTTAAACAAGCTTTAATCTGATGCAGGGCGTCAGGCAAAAAAAAAACAGAAGCTTAAAAAATTCTGAAACATTTTTAGACAACAGAGTGAAAGGTCTAACAGACAGAATCTCTGAAAAATGAAAACTTAGAGTAGACTGGACTTGCATTAATTAATGCCTACAACAGGAAAATGAGACAGTAGATGGATATTATGCTAGATTATTAAAATGCTTAAAATAACAATTAAAAAAAAAAAAATATATACATTTTTAAAAGGTTGCATTGCCTCTGTTAGTAGTTTTATTACAAAGCATATGACAAATCACTGAACAAGCAGGCTGCAAGCCTTACTTGAGTATGCTAGACGTACTGAAAGACACCTTAATAGTAAAAAAAGGCACAAGTCTTCACTGCTGAAGACGGAGCTAAAGTATTTGTATTACAGTCAGGTAAAAAGGGCATCTAGCTAGGGACTATAAACAAAATAAGAAAGCAATAACAGAAGATAAAGGAGATGTGGACTGACTATATAATAGTGATAATAACCAAAAATCATCAGGAAAGGTTAATAAACAAAAAGAAAATGTGAATGTAGTAGAGGGAATAAAGAAAGTACAAACAGATGTAAAGAATAAAAATGAAAATAAAATTTTAGATTTAGCATTGTTGAGCCTGGAGCTCTACCTAGCAAATACAAAACCAGAAGTAACACTTCTGGTGGAGGGAAGAAAGGTCAAATTCCTGTGTGACTCAGGAGCGTCACGGACTTTGATACACCCCTCCAAGTTACCAAAACATTCTAAATCACCTGATTATATATTAGTAAAAGCAGCAAATGGACAGCTATACAGGGAACCACTTTCCCATAATATAGCAATAACTGACCCTGTTTCAGGTATGACTCAGAAAAGTAAAATTGTAGTTTCTGCAAAAATATCCAGTAAACTTACTGGGAAAAGACCTTGTGCAAATATTTGGCATAGCAGTAGTTCCTACCATGCAGGGTATGGAAGCACAAAGACAAGTGAATGCTCTTGTGGTGTGATCAGAGGGTGAAGCCTATTATTGGTACAGCCAGGACCTAGTTATGATTGGTCCAGGGGCAGTAACCAAAGAGCTAATAAACGTAGCCATCAGTAAGGTACCCTCCCTTGACACTGATCAGCAGCACTTGTTACATTGTACTCCATACTACTGTAGCACACCAGGACCTAATAAAAAATATAAGTAAAAATCCTGCTGACAAATTAATATTACAAACTTTATGCTGGGATACTGAGGGAAACAGTGTAGTAAGCTGTTCATTACCTCAGGAGTTCATGAGATTGTATAAGTCCAATAGACTGCCACATGTCAGCTTGACAAAAAACAAAAGTTTTAAATGGGCAGACTTAGAAAAAAAAGGTAACAAAATGGGAAAACAGACTGATTTAAAAATGTCAGGACAAGGGATATAAAAACAAAACTAAATTGGTTGACACAGACACATACAGCTGTACACTTGCAATCTAGTAAGGACAGCTGATTATCATTTTTATTAAAAGAAAAAGAAAAGGTCTTGTGTAAAATTCCAACAACTCTGTGGTCAACAGGCAAGTTAAATGTAGGGCTTATTCAAGCAGCAGGACCAGTTACAATTACCCCAAAGTCAGCTTTTAAACCACAAAAAAAAACAATACATTTTGGAAAAGAATGCAAAAGTAAAAATTAAGCCTATAATAAGCAGCATTACTCAAAAAAGGAGTACTGGTAGAATCTCCTAATTCACCATGTGATACACCCCTATTTCCTGTTAAAAAAAAAGCAAACGGGGAATGGCAGATGGTACAAGATTTATAAGCTGTGAATAATGCAGTAATACCTAAAGCACCTACGGTGCCAGACCCACATACCTTGTTAAATTATTTAAAGCCACAACAAAAGTATTTTACTGTGGTAGATATAAGCAATGCTTTCTTTTCCATACCTATACATCCTGATAGTCAATATTGGTTTGCATTTACATTTCAGGGTAAAAGGTATACATATACATGACTACCACAGGGATATTGTGAGAGCCCAATAATATTTGCACAAAAAATGGCTAGCAATCTGGCAGGGTCTACCCCACCAGAAGGTAGTCAAATTTTACTTTATGTAAATAACATCTTGCTAGCAGCACCCAGCAGCAGTGCAGGGTAAATACAGTAGCATTGTTAAAATTTTTAGTAATATAAGGACACAAAGTAAACAAAAGTAAGTTACAACTTTGGGAAAAAAAACACAGGTTAAATACCTGGGATATGTGATATTCAATAAAGGTAAAATACTAAATAGTGGAAAAGAGAAAAGAGGGAAAAAAACAGCAATTTTGCAAGCACCCAAACCAACAGCTAAAAAAGAAATAATGTCTTTCCTAGGTACAACTAATTTTTGTTGGAATTGGGTACCAAATTATTTTACAATGAAAAACAAAAGCAGAAATGGCTTTCTGCAGGTTAAAGCAGTTAATAGCTTCTTCATTAGTTTTAAGACTTCCAAGTTATCACAAACGTTTTTTTTTTTTTTAGACCATATTTAAACATATGAATACATAAATTATACAATAAAATTTTGTGCAGCTTGTCATACTTGTAACAAGCACCATGCACAAGGAGCATTTAAAAACAAGCAAGGGAGTTTCCCTACACCACCATATCCATTCCATACTATTTGTATGGACTTCATAGAGTTGAATAAATGTGAAGGAAAAAAATACTGTTTAGTGATCATAGATATGTTTTCAAAATGGGTAAAAGCTTTTCCTTAAGGAATCACTGTGCTTACCACCCACAGTCAGCAGGACTGGTGGAGAGGTACAATGGGATTTTAAAAACAAGTTAAGAAAAGTTGATGAGTAAGACTCAGAAGAATTGGATTTGCTGTTTACCTCTAGCATTGCTGAGCATGAAAACAGTAACAAATGTAAAGGGTTTGATCCCCTTTAAAGTAGTATTTGGAAGGGCATATTATGTGCCTCAGTAAAAGCTCTCATGCCTGCAGGGCTGGAGGCTGACAGTTCACTAGCTAATTAAATAAAGAAACTGTTATAAATAAATCTGTTTTGCAGTTTAACTCTTTTCAGACAAAAGAACTTTCAGCTGAATAAAAACTTTGTGACTGATACACAAGGGCAAAATGGCCAAGAGTAAAGAAGACAAAAAGCAGAGCAACCCAAGAACTATTGCATAATTATTTTAACTATGTATTTGTTAACTATAAGTGTGACAATTTTTCTCTTATTGTGGTTTTTCCCTGCACTCAACCACACAAGTGAAAGTGAGAAGACGTGATGAACTGTTTATAGACTGGCATCCAAATTTTAACACGTACCTGGCCATGAAGCAAGTGTATACAGAAACTATGCACATTTCAAATTGCTGAGTTTGTACAGCTATACCAACAAAATATAATAGACTTTAACGTCCTCTGTCCCTCTGGGGATAAAATAAGACTTTGGAAAGTTTTTTTTATACAGAAACTGTGAGATCACAGGACAAAATTGCTTTATTTTTACCTGTTCACACAAAAAGGAATTGTATGTCTCTACAAGAGTAATACCCTCCAGGTGGGCTGGAGTAATGGTAATATAACAATGTCTTATAAATGTTACATTAAAGTCAAAAGTGGGGGTACTGTTTGTAATACTAACCATAATTCATATCTGAGTTCAATGAAAACTACATTAAATGCAGTATGTGACAATCCAGTCTTAACTAAGCAATTGTCTATTAAGAATAGAAAAATGTTTCATGCAGGGATAACACGTATCAGTACCAAAGTAATGATTTTATTTGTGGGAAAAAGGCATATAAATGGTTACCTGAAAATTGGTCCGGCAGTTGTTTTTTGGGTTATCTGGTTTCAGCAATAAGACATACTGCAGAATTACCTTTGGGTAAAATACGAAACGTAAGGAAAACAGCTCGGGAATCTGAAGGTCCAGTGAGAAAAAAACCCTGTGAATCCAGTTGGTAAAATCGAAGCTGGTTGAAAAGGCCATAATTCAGTGAAAGACAAAAGTAAATTGACTCATATAAACTTGGGCAACAGTGTTATATCCAGGGCAGAAATGCCACCAGCCTATGGAGCAGTCAAATCGATCTGGGAGCTGAGGAAGCTGTCAAAAAGTCATGAGCAATGCAACTTTTTCCACCCTAGAATTGGTGACTAATGAACTGAATGCAATAAAAACTGTTGTGCTACAAAATCGAATGGCTCTTTACTTCACCCTAGCGGCAAGAGGTGGTACACGGAAAAAAAATGCTGTGCGTACATTCCAGACAACCAACATGAAATCAATGACCACCTAGAGGTAATTCAGCAAGTATCAGCAATAACTAAACCAGGCCCAAACCCACTGACGGACTTTTTCCAGAATCTGTTTGGGGGGGTGGGGTTCCATCCTATTAAACATTTAATTGCTATTTGTGTGGGTATACTCCTAATAGGAACATGTGTTTACTGTGAAATTCCCTACATGAAAAGATTAATCAAAAATTTGTTGATATATCTGCTACTGAAACTTTTTACCAAAGTGTTGAAATTAAAAGATTAATTTCAAATAATGCTTTTTCTGAAATATAAAACCAATGACTTACTTAGCTAAAAGCCCTTGAAAGGGAAAGGCTGAGGAATGAAATAATATTGTTTATGTTTTCAACAGAATAAAATGCATTAAGAGGAGGGAGAATGTTAGAAAAATCTATACATGCTGCTTAGAAAATATATTTACATACATGCTGCCTAGAAAAATATATTTACAATGTGTGCTGCTTAGGAAGATGTGTATTTAAACATTCAATCATATATAAGTTGTGTGATCAAATATATAGAGAAATGTGTGCTTTAGTTAGGAATAAATGTACTTAAATCCATAATAGAGAACAAAGTTTATGTAATGCATTTAATTCTGTCTTACTAGAATAATAGTAGAAATAAACCTGCATATTATTGCTTGAAGCACAAGCTGCAGTGTAATCAGAAATTTGACCTTGGCAGCTTGCAAACGCAGTCTGGCTCATGTCTTTCAAGTAAAGATTATTTTGCAAAGTTAGAAAATAATAAATCTGTTCGCATGTGTGTCCTCTTTCCTGCCTCCACCAGGAGAGTAGCCTTGTGCGCACTATCTCTGATAGTGCGCAGCTGGGAACAAGAAAGACAAAGGGAGGCATTAAGGAAGACATACATCTATTGTATTTGAACTAATCAGAGAACCTTGAATTGGCTACATCCTCAGGAGGTCATCGTGACTGACCAGCTGCTTGCAAGGCTGCAACATTCTCATGGGAAAAGGACTTTTTGAAAAACACAAATTCAGCACTTTTTATGAATTACTATGATGTAAAGACCCTGTCACTGACCACACCAGTGAGGTGGGCAAAACTGATAATGACATGTATATAACCGATGTGTTTTGTGAATAAAATCAGTCAAAATTCTATACAAACTTTGTGTATGGTTTTTTGCCTCCTAATGTACATTAGAGCTTTAAGATATCTGAGTCCTCCTGCATTATTGTTTGTTATTAATTAACATTGTGTTTGAATAACTCAATGATTTTTACAGTCTGACTCTAACGAATTTATTTAACAGTCCCACTGTACTCATCCCTCATTAGACCCATTATAGAATACAATACCCCATTTGGTATGTAGCTCTCAAGACATCTGCAACAACTGATAAGGCTGCAGAAATACCTCACTAAAAGAATCACAGGCCTGAAGCAGATGCCCTATACTGACCACCTTAAAAAACTCCAGCTATACTCTGTTGCATATCATCTACTCAGAGGCGATCTCTGCTTAACATACAAGGCCATGTCAAACCCAGAGCTGTTGGACATGCTACACTTATAGAAATCCCAATCTCTCAGAGTCTCGTGGTCCAGGGATCTAAGTCTTGTCATCACAATGAACAAAACATGCTGGAGGGAAAGGTTCCTGACCCAGACACTCCCCAGACTCTGAAATAGACTGCCCATACATGTCAAACAGAGCGCCTCTTTGGCCCTTTCAAAAGGAACCTTGACAATTGGATGGGAGAAAGGAAATTTAACCTGGGGATCACATCAGTTGCCTTGCTAGACAGGGGTCCAGGGAAGTAAATATTGTGGGAAGAAATAGACCAGGAATTGTTATGGCTAGGCTTGTATAGGCTCTACGGCTGACAGCTAGTACCAACCTATGAACCTATGAACATTAATGTTAGCAAGGGGCACTTCTATGGAATATGTAATATTTTTGGTTTGTTTTAGTTGGTTATATTTAAAGATGTTGGGAAGTCCTCACTAGTTTAGGTGTCTTATGGCTGTGCAGTGATGGCCTCAGGAAAGTAAATTGGCAGTAAATTTGGTAATGTTACTATAGGTCTGTTCATGTCTTGAGGGTTGGTTAGTAAGCAATTTAGTAAATTGGATGATGCATAAAAGAGGGATGGAAGGAGAAAGGCAGATGCAATTTGCTTTCTGACACATTTATTTATTTATGTATAGCTTGCCCAGAAATTGATAGTTTATTTTTTTATTTAAGAGGTGAATGTAAAAATCAAATTTGATGTTTTCATGGATTGTAAGCCCTAGGACTTTAGTGTAAAAGACACATTTGATGGAGGTACCATTTACAGATGTTATGGAGAATGAGGTATTTTAACTTTGAATAGTTTTGAAAGTTAAGAGCATGGTGTTTTTTTTTTTTTTTAACTGAAGACTATACTTAAGCCTTTCAGATAGACTCAAGTGGAAAAGAAGGATGACTCAGACTACAATTTGAGGCCTTGGTAGTTTTCAGCAGTGCAGATAATGATGGAATCACCAGGGTACTTTATAAATGTAGTATTTAGTGCATGTTGAGGCATGCCATTAACAAAAATGTTGAAAAACAAGGGAACTAATACTTGGCCCTGAGGGACAGCCACTCTTATGTTTAGAAGATATGAGGTAGAGCGTGATAATTTAAAGATTTACAGTTTCTTGGAAAAGTAAGAGAAGGAAGAAAAGAATGATGGGTTGCAGAGACCTACACAAGTAAGACTTTGTAGATGTTTGAGATGAGAAATTATGTCAAATAATGCTAATGTCAAATGGTAAATAACATCTCCATTCTCTTCATAAAACTTAAACACCAGTCCTGTATTTTATTCCAACATATTCCTTCTGATCTTGACATGTAAATCAAAGCATATGTATTCAACATGAAAACAATGGCCTAGTCCTATGAAGAGCATCACCTCATAATACCTAATGCTAACAGTATCAACATACAATCAACTTATAATTTACTGTTAATATACTGTATTTGTAGTGTACCTATCATTTAATGCTAGTTAGAACTATAATGAAATCTTTTAGTTCTAAATATTTAATTACTGACTTGCTTAGACATTAGTACAGGGTACTGCGTTACTTTCAAACTATTTCATTTCATTTTCTGTTTGACTATCTGTATATACTCTTGTATGATGTCTACGGTGTATATCTTTGGAGATTTTCTCCCTGGGCATCACCTGAAAAGGAGTTTCTTGCCCAGCTGGACTTTCCCAATATACGAATGCAAATACCATAAATAAATAAATAATTAAAAAACATTTTTAGATATGTCTAGGTACGCAGCTGAAACAAAGTTGTAACCATTTCTGTGTTGATGGATTGAATTACAGAGTGATATTACAGAATGAGCATTGGTATTCCGAGAGGGGCTGAACCCATGTTGAGATCCTGATAGGAAGTTAAAGACAAGACACTGTTGAGGAAACTAACATTGAATGCATTTTTCCATTATCTTAGAGAGGAGGTGAGTATAGTAGTAGGTCTAAAACTAATCAGTTCAAATGATGTTCATGTCTTACGGAGAGGTAGTATATATGCTTGCTTCCAGCAAATGGGGCAGTGTGATTCCTGAATTTACCTATTAATTAGAATGGGAATGGACTCAGCTATGGCATCAGCTAGGACTAGTCTGGTAGGTTTAAGCTTTGAGAGGTGGGAATGTGCAGGCATTAAAAGCCTTGTGAGTTTTATTGTGAGTGGGAGAGAAAGAAGTGATGACTGACAGCTGAGTCTGTGCTAGAGAGTGAGGTAACTGCATGAATTAAGTGGGAGTTGAAAGCACAAGCAGTTGAATTGCCAGGTGAGTTAGGTTGGGTGTAGGGCTATGTGGGTTTTCCTACTTTTAATAGTTAAGATATATTAGCTCAAGATTTCTTTGTGAGTTTTGTATAAGGTTTGGTGATTAGTAACTTATTCCCTTTTATCAAAAAGAACTTGGGCTTTTGTTGATTTTCTTAGTGTGTAATATTTATTTATTTATTTTTATTTATTCATTACATTTGTTAACTGGGTTATGTCTACAGGTGACCATGTTGGTGCAGCGGTTAGTGTTGCTGCCTCACATTAAGAGGTTCTCTGGTTCAATTCTTGGCTGGGGTGCCTTCTGTGCAGAGTCTACATGTCCTCCCTGTGGTCACGTGGGTTTCCTCCGGGTGCTCCGATTTCCTCCCAAAGACATGCAGTAGGTGGATTGGACACTCTAAATTGGCCCTAGGTGTGAGTGTGTGTGTGTGCCTTCTGTGGAATGTTGGGTGCTGGGCTGGCAACTGACACCATATAGCTCAACTGCCAATCATGAGTGGACAGATGGTCTGCTGTGGCGACCCCTAACCGGGAAAAGGCAGAAGAAGAAGAAGTTAACCGGGTTATGTCTGACTGGGCCAGAAGCCCATTTTTTAGCAGAGGCCCGGGGAGAAAAGCTCCACAAGCATTAAAAAAATACATTAATTATAATTAATAAATAGATACACCAGTATAGAATACAAACAATAGTACACATGTATACAGTGTCTGTAAACTTAAACAGAAATATTAATTACAAAGACTATTGCCAGGTTAGAAGTACTAAATTACAAGTGTGCACAAAATAAAAATAAAATAAAATGAAATCAGAGACAGTATATATATATATATATATATATATATATATATATATATATATATATATATATATCTTAACAGCGATGAAAAGCATGGAGTTATTAGCTGTGCACAGAATGTCTGAAAAAAAATAAAAATAAAATAAAAATAAAAATAAAATAAAAAATTCTGTCATACAAATTAAAAACATTGTGCAAGCTGATATGTTCAACAGAGTTAGAGTATAGTTGGAAGTAAGTAGGCTAAGGTATTGGAGGTTGTAGAATTAGCTTGGTGAATGACAAGAGCAAAGCCAGTGTTTGGCTAAATACTCTTTTATGAGTAGTTTGAACTCATGGTGATGAGGATTTTGTGTGACGGACTGTGGAAGAGAGTTCCACAATTTGGCTATTTTGTGGGAGTAAAGGGAGTCTGCATGGACTTTGTGGGAGTGGGATACCTTTAGCATTAGTTTGTTGGAGGATCCGAGGGTCCAGGTAATGGTATTAGGTTGGACAAGGTTAGAGAGGGTGGGGCAGTTACTGGGTTGGCATATTATTTTGTAGGCCATGGTCATTTGGTTGTATGATAAAAGATGAGGGAGTTCTAACCAGTTGAGTTGGGAGAGGGCAGTGCAGTGGTGAGTCTTGAAAGGCTGGTCAGTAGCAAACTTGGCAATTTTGTTGTAGCAGGTTTCAAGGTTATTGAGCTCAGACTTACGAAGGGTTGTAAATGTTTGAGATTCATATAGGAGGGTGGAAAGCAGGTGTGACTGAGCAGTGGCAATTCTGGCACTCTGAGTGAGGTATGGTTTAGCCCTATAGAGGGAGCCAAGTTTGATGGGAACATTCTTGATGGTAATAAGATATATACTTGTCAAACTTTAGGAACTCATCTATTAGAGACACCCAACAGTTTAGCCTGACTAGTGGGCTGTATTATGCTTCCAGTAGAGGACAGGATTGTGAGAGGGTATTGTCCAGGTTTGGATAATTTGTTTCTGAAGGCAATAATCTTAGTTTTGTTTGGGTTAAGTATGAGTTGATGTGCAGAGAGGTATCTTTCTATGTCATGAAAGGAAGTTTGCATTTTAATCTGAAGTTCTTGTGGTGAGGGGGCTGAGCATATAAGTATGGAGTCATATGCGTACTGGACAATATTAGCCAGTTGAGTTGCTGAGCTGAGATTGTTAGTAAATATGGTAAAGAGGAGGGGACCAAGAATGGAGCCTTGGGGTACACCAACTGAGATGGGGAGTAGAGGGGAGAGACAACTATTCCATTTAGTCACTTGCTGAGGGTTGGAAAAGTAACTGTGGAACCAGGTTAGGGATGCAGTAGTGAGGCCATAAGATGAGAGTTTGTCTAGAAGTAGTTGGTGAGATACAGTGTCAAAGGCTTTAGACATATCAAGAAAGATAGAAGAGACATAGTGACCTTCATTTATGAGATTGTGAATAGTATTGGTGAAAGATATTAGAGCTATGCAAGTACTATGTTTAGGACGAAAGCCGTGCTGAGAGCTAGACAGTAGGTTGAGACTAAGCAGGTGGTATAGGAGTTGTTTGTGGATGCATTTTTCTAATATCTTCACAAGGGTGGAAAGGATGGCTATAGGATGGTAATTGATAAGCTCTCTGGAGGGTCCACCTTTGTAGAGGGGAATGATGTGGGATACTTTCCAGAGAGAAGGTATGCACTGTTTTGTAACTGAATGATTAATCAAGATAGAAATTTGGTAAGCGATAGGAGGAGCTGAAATCTTTAGAAATTCATTAGGAAGTTGGTTGGCTGCAAGACAACAAGGTTTAAGCTTGGTGAGGAGTTTTTTATGTAGTTGGTTTGAATGGTATTAAAAGGGAGGGGGTTTGCGGAGTCTGAAATAGGAGTAGGAATGGCAAGTAGGTTGGTGCTCAGTGTACCTAAAAAGGTGGTTATGGACTTAATAAAGTGGGAGTTGAACTGGGTAGCTAAACTGTCAGTGTTGTTCAGAGAGACAGGGGAAGGGGTAGAACTATGGCCAGGGTTAAGGAGATAGTTAATGCTTTCCCAGAGTTGTTGAGGGATGTACAGATGTTTTTGTTGACTGGCTAAAATGTAGGTTTGTTTGTCCTTTTTAATTTGTTTTTTTAGCTGTTACGAATCTGTTTATATACTAAGAGGCTAGCTGAATCTTTGGTAGTCAAGTATGTTGTCCAAGCATTATCTCTATGTTTAAGTAGCAGTTTGGTATCATTTGATAACCATGGTAGTTGTTTGGATCTTAAGCGAACATTCCTAGTGGGAGCAAGGCTATTAAGTATGCTAAGGAAGGTGTTGTTAAAATATTGGATAGCCAGGTCATGATGGAGGTGTTTAAGTGGTGACCAGTCACACTGTTGAAGTAATAGGTTAAAGATAGAGGGGAGAAATGTTTAGTACTACGTATGTATTTGTAGAAAATGTTATTTTGTGTGTGTATGCATTTTCTGTAAAGAAACATTGGGGAATGGTCACTAAGGGAATCTGGCAGGCATCCTACTAGGTAGTGTAGGTTAGGTCTGTTAGTCAGAATCCAATCTAGGGTTAATTGCTTATTGGAATGTTTGTGTGAGTTGGGCAGGGTATGGTTTGAGTGAAATTGAAGAGGTTTATGTGATTTGAGGGGGAACTAGATATGCAGGAGTGCCAGTCAAGACTGAAATCACCAAGAATTTGATATTTGATTTAATATGTTTGAAAAGAGATAGGTGCTTTATTTTTTCCATAATTTCCAAGCTTTCTTGCTTTGTTTAATAAGCTGTTTTGCTTGTGAGTTCAAACACAGCACAGGGTTTGCTTTACCTCTTTTTCTTCTCAGAGGAACATGGTAATTAATAATAGAGAGGAAAGTGTGATTAAAATGGATGACAACTTCATGCAGAAGAAGTTAATTGAGTATATTCTAGTTGTAAACTCTGAGAAAATCTTTGGAAAATTCAGATGGACTTCTTACTTGATTACATATGATATGTTTTTGAGGGATGAACTATGTGTGGATAATAAAGGTAGGATAGTGATGACTTAAATTATCTGGTAGGACTACAGCTTATCTAATGTTGCCAGGGTTGTTAGTTATGACCTATTCAATGGTGGAATAAGAGTCTGAGGGTTTGCTGTATGAGCTGGAGTGTGAAATTATAAGATTGCTGGAGTGTGAAATTATAAGATTTCTAGATTTAGTGGGTGATTGTTAAGACTGATTTTTGAAAAGTGACCAGCAGATAGGTAAGGGGCAATGTTAAATTTGACAGGTTAGGAAGCTTTGCTATATATTTGCTGAGAAGGGTATTTAATTGCTACTAGAGTGTGGGGGAGATAGGGAAATAATTGAGTCATAAAGTTTGTTCTTGATCCCCAAACGAAACATTAATATAATCAGACAATTTCCCCTCACATAAAGTCAGCTCAGACTTGTAGTGAAGTGGAGGTGGTAAAACAGTGTGCAAAAGAGTATATAAATTTATGGATCAGTTGCTGTTGCTTCAACACACTACTCCAAATTCAAGTATCCCATCTCTGTTATCTTGTCTTTTCTTAAGTTTATCCAGTCAAGGTCATTTAAAGCTTTTAACCTCACAATAATGAATCAGTCCATAATTTAACTGAATTGCCCTAATAGATGGAACATATATTTATTTGACCTCAAACATGATAGCATTGTAATCAGAATAACCAAGGCATTGACAAATTACCTCATTCCTAAAAAACTTCAGATTATCTGTGGCAAATATATCTAGGAGGTTATTCCCCTCTGGTAAAACTTTTACCTGTTTAGTGTAAATTATGAAATGAAAGTATACCATTGAATTGTTTTAAGAAAATTGTATCAACAGTATAATTAGCCCAATCACAGGGATAATTAAAATCTCCTTACATGTTTTATCATCCATAATATTATCCACTTTAAATGAAAAAATCTAGATGTTTAATAGAGTCCATGGCTAGTCCATTGTAAGTAAGTATTATGTGTATATTACTGTTCTTCACTAATCATGGACTCTCCACAATCAGTCTTTCATGTTATCTCTTTCAATTAATGATGATGGTATACTTCCATGTGTGAACAATAGTAAGCCATTACCCCTTCAACCTCCCTCTAGATGCTCATACTTTCTAAACCCAGGGAAACATAGGTTTTTAGAATTCTATGTTTCTACAATAGTAATAATTTATAGTCATCTAGTGGTAGTACGCTACATAATTCATATGTGTAACACTACTCTCGGCATTACAACAGTAGCATTTTACAATTTCATCTGTCCTTCTAGAGCTGACTAGTTCTCTAATGGTTGTTCTTGATTCCCAAAAGAAACGTTAATATAATCAGACAATTTCCCCTCACATAAAGTCAGCTCCGTGATAATTTAAATGGAGGTAACACCATGAGAACACTTTCATATCCCGGAAGCAGTTTTCCCAATATGCTTTAATGTCAATATTATAAACTGTGCAAAGCTGTCTCAACCAAGTATTAAACTCATGGGCTTTTTTAATAATTCCATGTTGGGGATGGAGTTATTACAATGAGCACTAATTCACTGGAAGAGTCTCAGGATAGCCCCCAATTTTCAATACTTCCATTTTCATGTCCTTTAACATAGTTATAGCAAGATCATTTCCACATTCATGTATAATAATAATGCATTTATACTTTTCCTGTGATCGTAAAAGTTTATATAATAAATCTGGAGCCCCATTTAAGTTCATACTGGTAAATATTATACCGTGACTTTAAATTTTTTTACTCTGAGTTTACAATGAGGTAAATGGGAATGTGCTCATGTTTTCTTTTCTTTTATTTTCTTTTTTTTTCTTTTTATTATCTATTTATTTACTCACACATGCTTATTTCTGTTTTAAACAAAGTTCAGTTTGTGTATGAATGACCCTGTTTTGAGTGTGCAGCACATGAACCATTAATTGAAGATGAATACATCAATATTGATGGGTTTATAAAAATGTTAGTAGTTTGATAGATCAGTGAGGTGAAAACCAAAGACGCACCAAGAGTACAAGTAAACAAAAAATAACCCATACAACATGACAAATACATCCGGGTAGTATTATTTCATACACATTATTTATATCTGTATCTATATCTATGGTATGCATGTAGAAAGATAGACAGACAGACAGATAATTCAGATCTCAAATGTGGCAACTCTACTATCTAAATTCAACTACTTCTTCAATGCTTCACAGTTCTTATATCCTCACTCTCGTAACTACTCTTATAGATCTTGTGAATACAAAAAGCCTGTATATATATGTAAATATGTTTTTCTGTTCCTCGTTAGTTACTCAGACATTTGTAACTTCAACAATTATCACAGATGAGGTCTTGCTAAACTTCTAACATTTATGTATATAGACTTTAATCCTCTATATTAAATCTATTTGATGTGCATACATTTGGTGTTTACTTCATGTGTTTATTCCCTAGGTTAAACATACAATTAGTTAACAGTGATCAGTGCTTCACTCCAGTAAATAAACTTAAATAAAATAAAAAATAAATAAATTAACTCAAAGTGATAGGTGCTACCTATTCTTGAGACCAAAGTCATAACAAATGTTCTGGCTGACAAATTTGGCTCAAACATTACCCTTTCCCTTTTCTTCACATCTCAACACCCTGTCCATTGAATCTTCTAACACTAATTTATTAACATTATCACTGTGAACTAGATTCTAAAAGCTTTAACAAAATCAAAAATAACAACTGAATGGTCCCACACAATATACCTGCCTGCCTTGTTGTCAGCACAAAGTGTGCTATTGCTGATCCCATCTTTAAACCTTAATCTCAGCATCTCCTGAGAATATGTAGCAGTTCGGTGGAAGTGAGGTTGTGGTGCTTGTACAAAGGAGCAACACATTAGTCACTAGTGACTCTAGCAGGGCTCTGTGCTAGGTCCCTGCTATTCGGCATATGCTTCTCTGATATGAAGATATATGACCAAAGTTTGTGGTTGAAAAAGATTGCAGATATCTGCAGCCTGTTTGTAATTACTGATTCTTATACACCCTGTTATGTTTTTCAGAAAAAACACAACAATCTCAAAGACTGATGGTACCAAAGCAATCTAACAGCCACAATTGTACATGCCAGTGTCCAAGTCTAGATCTTTTAGCACTTCCATAACATATTAAATACTTTCTCAGAATCTGACCAGCACACAGTTTTTTAGTAACTCATTATCTAACAAATGACTATTTATCATGGGTACCACAATGGAGAGATGAAAAGTCAGCAAGCAAAGGAAAGTAGTAGTGCTGAAATTGAATTCACCCTCAAGTCTTGGTGAGTACCTTCATAAGATGGACCCTGTTTTTCACAAAATTTCACCATGGTGACACTGATATATAGACTGTATTTATATAGCATATCTCATGGACAGAAGGAAATCAAAAATAAAAAAAAGATACTTGGGTGCACAAGACCCAGGATAAAAAAGTGCCCAATCCTGGTAGGCAGACTGGTGCCAGGGCTGGAAAAAATGACAGTGTAGAATCCTCAAGATACAGAAACATTCTACAATGGGGCCAGGCTCAGGGGGAGGATGCCCCCCCTGTTGTAAAATGAAATAGTCCACAAAAATGACAAAAATTGATTGGCCAAAGAAGAGCCATAAAGACGATAGAGTGGACTATCGAGGATAAGAAATAAATTATGTATTGTTGCTATTATGTAAAAAGCCCAGAATTTCTAGACACAAGATATACAGAATGATTAAGAGAGAAATTAGAGGAAAGAAAATACTTCAGCAGTAAAAAACTGTCAAAAGCTTCAAATAAAAATTTGCGTTCATTAATACAACAGATTTTTGAAAAACAGTATATAGATCAAGAAATTTTGATCTGTTTGGAAAAAGAAGCATCTGAAGAAGTAACAAAATATAAACAACAAAACCTAGAGCTATTTGAAAAATGCAAAAAAGAAATATGGACATGGGAAAGAAAGAGGGATTTGATATGGTACAATATTTACAAAAAAAAAACGGAAAAACAGTAACAAACTGGGAAAACCACCAAAGGAATGAAAACTGCTACAGATTTTAATACAATAAAAAATCGAACCAAAATAAAAGTTCTTTTTTTTCTAAAGCGCTTTTTGTCCAGCTTAATAGCCAGACCTTTATTTTGGTTTGTTTTTTTTATTTTATTAAAATCTGTAGTCTGCAGTTTTTTGTTCCTTTGGTGGTTTTCCCAGTATGGTGCAATATTTAAGCGAAGGAGGAATCCAAGTTAACTAATATAGAGAAGGCAGTCTCAAAGATATTTGAAGAGAAATACAGGTAAAGGCATTCAGCTATGTAAAATTTCACAATAAAAAGATTAATAGCACAATGATGTAATGTAGAAAAGACGATTAGTAAAGCAGAAGTTAAAGAAATAGAAGTTGAAGTTATGGAGTGCCTGCTTAGTGAAGGATTTAATGTAGAAGGTCTAAAACAGACAACATCACAGCATGATGGAGTGAGTCCCCAGAATAAGGAAAAGCAAGAAGATCAGGAGACATGTGAAGAAGAAATACGGACAGGAAAAAGGAAAATAGATTTAATATGGTGTAATATTTATGCAAAGGAGAAAGCAAAACTAACCAATACAAAAAGAGCAACACCAAAGATATTTGACGAAAAATATAGGGAAAGGAATCCAGATATGGAAAAATTTACAGTACAAAAAATAAGAAGGCTAAGAGGAAAAGTAGAAAAAGAGATTAGTAATGGAGAAGTCAAAGAAATAGAAATTGAGGTTATGGAACAGTTGCAAAGAGAAAGATTCAGTGTGTAGTAAATTGAATACAAAAGCACCACAACAGGATAGAGCAATGGATATCCAAATTAAGGCGAAACCAGTGGAGCAGGAAGCAATTGGTCAGGTGTGATATCAAGATATTTTGGAGCTTTCCACAGGAAACCAGTATAAGTGTTCATTTGAAGCTAGACAGCAAGGAAAGGAACACGAAACTGCGGAAACTCTGATGCAGTCAATGTTGAGGAGTGATAGGCCATTGAGTTCCCATATGACAGAACAACAGATGACACAGGATGAAATTGAAGAGAAGGTACCACAGGAAGATGCTACAGAACTTTCTATAGAATGCATACAGGAAACGGAAAGCAAGAGATGTGCCTTCTGTATAGAAGAAATGAGTTAGGAGAAGAGTTGCTTGATTTAAAAGACAAAGACAGATATATTAATATCAAAGAGAGAAATAGACTGCAGAAGATTAATAAAACCTCAAAAGTCAGAAGCTTGATAAAACAAATTAACACAGTAATTAGGACTGTCCATAGAGATCCATGCGATATAACAGAAGTAAACAGAATATATTATTGTGCTGCTAAATTAAAAGTTCTATCACAGGAATACAGGGTAGTGAAGGAAAAGAAGGGGCGAAAGCGAACGCCATCATGGAAATATCAAACAGAGAAAACTATAAAGCAGCTAGGACAAGAAGTGCCATTGTTAGAAGATTATAGAAGAGGGAATAGATCAACAAAAATACTAAGACAGATAGATGTGATAAAAACAATGAGCAGTATTAGAACAGACCAGGATCTATTATGCACTATTGGATATAAACTAAAATTTTTAAACAGGCAGAAAGACTTAGAAGATACAAAGGTAAATATAAGAGAAAAGTACAAAATAAGCAATTTATTGATGACCCAAAAAAGTTTTATAGAGAATTGGGAAATAAGGTAAAAGGAATTGAAAGACCACCAAAAAAGAGGAAGTAGATACATTTTGGAGAACTATCTATGTAGATCCTGTGGAACATAACAAATATACTAAATGAAAAACCCCAGGCCCAGATGCAGTACCTAACTTTTGGCTTAAAGTATTAACTTCTTTGCACGAGGATTTAGCCATGAGTAAGAGATATTTATATGTGCACCCCAAACACACACCACACTGGTTAACAACAGGAAAAACAACACTCCTATTTAAGAGTAAACCTGCAAGATACCCTAAAAATTATAGACCAATAACTTGTCTTCCAACGGCATATAAACTATACATGGGAAATGATACCGACAGAGTTTATAGTCATTTAGAAGAAAACTCAATTATGTCAGTAGAACAAATGGGCAATAAAAGAAAGTCATATGGAACAAAGGATCATTTGTTGTTAAAGTTATAGTGGAGAACTATAAGAAGGGGAAGAATCTAAGTATGGCATGGATTGACTACGAAAAAGGATTTGATTGTATCCCTCATTCATGGATAAAAGAGTGCTTAAAAATGTATATAAGATACACCCTACACTGATTGACTACAGTAACCATGAAACAGTGGAACACCACTTTGCAATTAAGCCATGATAAAGGACAGATTATTATCCCAGGGATAAAAATTCAAAGGGTGATATTCTAGGATGACTCTCTGTCACTGTTGCTATTCTGCCTTGCCATTAATCCATTAAGCTGTTTACTTAACAGCTTAGGCCATGGCTACAATTTGGCTCCTAGAAAACAGTATAATGACTTCTCATCTTCTCTTTGTAGATGATGTAAAACTGTACAGCGCATTAGATGATGAACTGAAAGCATAGCTGCAGGTTGTCAAAATGTTTTCAGATGGTATTGGAATGTCATTTGGTCTTGATAAATGTGCAAAAGCATCCTTTAAAAAAGGAAAACTGCAGCACCGAGAAAACATCAGCTTGGGACAAGAATGTGATATAAAAGAACTTGAGCAAGAGGGAGTGCATAAATACTTGGGAAATGATGATGGATCAGCAATAAAACATGAACAAATGTGAATGAAACTCAGTAAGGAGTACTTTAGAAGACTTAAATTCATCCTGAAAACAGCATTGACATCTAGGAACAAGATCCAAGCTATAAATCAATTTGCTCTTCCTGTCCTAACTTATAGTTTTGGAGCGACTGACTGGCCCCAAAAAGTGCTGGATAGACTGGATATTAAAACAAGAAGGATGCTTCATACTCACCAAATGATTTATAAAAATCAGTGTATATACCAAGATTATATATTCCCCTTTCCAAAGGAGGGATGGGCCTCCTTGAAACTGATTACATGTATAGATCTGCAGTCATGGGACTCCACACATATCTACTGACCTCACAAGATCCAAATATAGTGAAAGTTTTGAAACATGAGGAGAATAAATCTAAGATGACATATCTGTTTAATTTAGCATAAGCATATCAATGTCAAGCAGGAATGGAAATCAAACCAGAAGTAGATAAAAAACAGGCAGCAACTGAATATGCTAAAAAACAAAAGGAAAAATATAAGGTGAAGGACCAGATGAGAAGGCAAAAAATGTGGAAAAAACATAAATATAGTTGCAAGTATAGAAAACTTCTGGAAAAACCTCATGTTGATCAAGAACGAATGCAGGAATGGTTAAGGCGAGGTGAATTCACATCAAGAAATGAAAGATTAATATCGGCAGCCCAAGATAGTGGGCTATGGACACGCTTGTTTACAAAGTCAGTTGAACATGTGGGAAAAACAGACATATGTAGGGTTTTGTAAAACCAAATTTGAAACAGTCACACACTTTGTTGCTGGTTGCGACACACTAATGGCAGAGGGACTGTATACTGAAAGGCATAATAATGTGGCGAGACTGGAGATTGTGCAAACATTATGGTATCAAAGTGGCTGAAAAACACTGGAAACATGAGCCACAAAGAATCATAGAAAACGATGAAGTTTACATAACATGGGATCACCCAATACTAACAGTTCAAAAGACAGATGCTAGAAAACCAGATATAGTGGTCCAAGAGAAGAAGACAAAAGTAGCATTGATCATTGAAATTGCCACACCCAGGGACAACAGTGTCTTGTGTACAGAGAGATACAAAGTCATAAAATACCTGGTGCTGCAGTCAGAAAAGAGAGCCATGTGGAAGAAAGATACCCAGACGGTTCCCATAGTAGTAGGAGCAACGGGTCTTATAAAAAAGAATTTACAATCCTATTTAGATATGTTACCAAGTCATGTAACACTATACAAATTGCAGAAGCAGTCATTACTGGGCACATTGCAGATGCTGTGAAGACCACTTTTGGCTGACATCAAAGAGTGAAACAATACTAATTTCATGAACTTTATTCATACTTTGACTTAGGAATGGGGTCCATTCCTGTCATGATATTAGAAACCCAAAAGACTTGGAGAAATTAAAAATGCCATAAACCTTGGTTGTAAAGTTGATATACTGTCATGAAAGTGCATGTGTGCAAATCTAAAAATGTTAAAACATAAACAATAATGGTAAATAAAAAAGACCACTGACAGGAACCACTCAGTAAAAAAACCTTTAATAAATTCTCTGGCACCTCGGCTCAAAAAACAGCCTTCAAGTGATAAATCAATCAACTTAGCAAATAATAAAATATCATAACTTTTGTGCTTGTATTTTCAAAACACTATTAATATTGGCAGCCTCATTCAGACCTGAGGAACACAGGAATTCAGGTGTAATTTTCTGAATAACTATCAATATGATTGTCTTGTTTCCTATCTGATAGTATCTAAAATGGAGAAAACAAACTTATTTTTGTGGCTCCCCTTTCATATGCAATAAGTGTGCTTGTATAGTTTACTCTTAGGGATCATTGCATTTTACCAATGGAGAAGGCATATGAGAACAAACCAACAAATTGAGATACCAACAATGACCATGGAGTCACAACTGGCTTTAGTGCACTTAGTATGTCTCTCAATATTTTTTTCAAAATGTTCCCCTTTTTGTCTGTTTTGATGTAGCTACAATGATTGTTGCCACACTTCATAGTGGCTTTATTCTCCAGCAACCTCATATTATTTTTCTGAAGCAAACAAGCAAACAAAAACCTTTAAGGCTAAGCCCATTTTTGTAAATAAGTAAATAGGGGGCTATCACCTGAAATGTTTTTAGTGTTGTCAACATAAGTTAAAATGTTCCATTTGTTAACAATACCTTTCACCAAACTAATATGTCTGGTGCATGTAGGAACCAATTCTTTGTTAAAGGTTCCAGTTTCCATTCAACTCAGGGTTTGACAAATAAAGCCCGGATTCTAATATTGGTGCAAACTTGTGACTTCTCCTGCAAATACTTCAGTTTTTTTACTGTGTAGTAGAGCCTCAGCATAAGTACTTTCTATGAATAAACATTTAAAAATTCAATTCTTTTGCAAATAAATCATTACTGGATAACAGCCTGGTCAGCAGGCAATCCATCAAACGTTTTTAAAGATATGTACAGGACCACCATGTCAAATGCCTTGAGTATCCTAATGGTAGCATCTATTTTTCCAAGCCTTGAATAACTGAGACTCTGTCATCAACTTACCTCCAGTTTTCTGCAGTAGGTACATGCATACATATATATGTTTTTATTTTCCTTCTTACTCTCTATAGAAAATATTTCCTTGCCATTATTGTCAAGACATATTCAGACATGTTGAGACAAAATAAACTGTTTGCTAACAGCAGTAAAATGCCTTCTTTCCTGTCTTTTCCAGTAAACTTCCTACCATGTAACCAGACCTTGTTCTTCATGCATTTCAGTCATATCAAGCAAGTACTTTATCCTTAAGTAGGGAATCTTTACTTTCTAAAGACATTCACCACTCCAACCTTCATATAGCTTTATCCTATCCCAAATAATCTACCATAGGTTCATAGGTTCATAGGTTGGTACTAGGCTATGGGCCCTAGGGCCTATACAAGCCTAGCCAAACAATTCCCCGGATATTCCTTCCCACAATATTTACTTCCCTGGACCCCTGTCTAGCAGGGTGACTGACGTGATCCCCGGGGTGAATTTCCTATCTCCCATCCAATTGTCAAGGTTCCTTTTGAAGAGGGCCAAGGACGCACTCTGCTTGACATATATGGGCAGTCTACTCCAGAGTATGGGGAGTCTCTGGGTCAGGAACCTATCCCTCCAGCATATTTTGTTCATTGTGATGACAAGGTTTAGATCCCTGGAGCATGTGGCTTTGAGGGATTGGGATTTCTTTAAGTGTAGCATGTCCAACAGCTCTGGGTTTGACATGGCCTTGTATGTTAAGCAGAGATCACCTCTGAATAGACGATATGCCAGAGAGTATAGTTGGAGTTTTTTTAGATGGTCAGCATAGGGCATCTACTTTAGGCCTGTGATTCTTTTAGTGAAGTATTCCTGCGGCCTTTCCAACTGCTGCAGATGTCTTGTGAGGTACATACCAAACAGGGCGTTTTACTCTATAATGGGTCTAATGAGAGATGAATACAGTGGGACAATGACCTCCTTTGTTCTGGATGAAAAGCCCTTAGTGATGAGGTGTGCCACATAGAAGGATTTCCTCACTGTTGTGGCAATGTGGTTATCAAAGGTGAGACAACTGTCCACCTGTGTCCCTAAGTCTGTCATCACACTTTCGTGTTTAATGTACTGCCAACTATGTGGTAATTCATGGGTACATGTTTTTTCCTAAAGGGGATAACTATACATTTCTTGGCATTAAGCTTGAGCCCATGGCTCTGGCACCAAGCATCTGTTTCTGTAAGGCCCTTTTGAAGAATATCCACATCATTTGGGGATTCAGTAATGGCTCCCAGTTTGCAGTTATCTCCAAACTTTGTTAGCCAGAGTCCCTTAGTGTTGGCCTGTACTTCAGAGAAGTAGATGCCAAACAAGAGCGGTCCCAGGACTGAACCCTGAGGTACTCCACTTGTCACTTGTCTGGAGCTGGATTTGGAGTTGGCTACTTTTACAGTCTGGGTTCTGTCAGTAAGCCAGTTGGCAACGCATTGAGTGACATAGGGATTTATGCCCAGCTTAGTAAGTTTATCTATGATTCCAGAGTGGGGGATGGTATTGAAGCCCTTGGCGAGGTCCAGATAGGCTGGGTGGACCGCCTTACCCTCGTCCACAGCTCAGGTTCAGGAGACAAGATCGGCCCTTCACAAACCCAAACTGGGTGGGGTCCAGTGTTGTATAGGTTGCAAATGTCTTTGTTTATAAGTTCCATGATAATGCGTCCCATGCCCTTGCAGATCAGGCTCGTCAGACTGATGGGGCAGTAGTTCCCAGGATCCAAGGCAGATCCCCCCTTGTGGAGTGGGATAAGTGTAGCTGTACACCACTCAGTGGGCACGAAGCCTGAGGTGAGGCTATGATTAAACATGACACTTAGGTGAGGTGCCAGTTCATTTTGTAGTTCATGTAGTACACAGCCTGGGATGTCATCTGGTCCCATGGATGCTGTATTCTTAGCTTTGGAGAGTGCGGCTTCTACCTGTGTGGCTGTGATTACTGGAATTTGGCAATCTTTTGGTATTGAGATGGGCCCTTTAGGGGGTGAGAGGGGTGTGAAGTTGGCACTAAATTGATCTGCCAGGATATTGGCAATATCCTTGTGATCAGTATATTTAATGCCATTCTGTTGTAGTTTACAGCAGATCTGAGCATTGCCATTTAGATTCTTGACATAGCTATAGAATGCCTTGTGGTTGTCTTTGGAATCTTTGGTAATTTTATTTTCGTAACTAGTTTTGGAGGCTTTAATGAGGGATCTCAGCTTCTTACTGAGGCTGGTAAGGGTGTTTTTTGCATCCTGGGATTTTCCTCTTTTCTGTAACAGTTTCTTCCTTCTGTTGTATAGTTTGTTTATGTCAGGGTACCACCAGATTGGCTTCCTTTTTTTGGAGGACAGTGTCTTGGTTCTATTTGGGATGGCATGATTCATGCATAAGTGGATGTGCTCGTACAGTGCCTTAGTGTAGGATTCAGCAGTTGAACTTTCAGCTCCCGTCTGCATGGGTGCCATGAGGTTTGTCACTTCTGACTTAAGTAGCATGAAGTTGGCTTTGAAGAAGTTTTTTACAGAGGTTTCCTTACTGGAGGGTGGGGGTGGGATGTGGATGTCAAGGGTGATTTGCTTATGGTCAGATCTGACCAATGAGGGGTGACCACTGGTGTGGAGCATCTATCTCCCATATTGGTAATGACCAGGTCTAGGATATTGGAGCCCCTGGTGGGAAAATGGATTAGTTGATCCAGGGCATTGAAATTTATGAATTCCAAGAACCGTTGGGAAAAGGTGTTGGTACCCGAGTAGTTTTCCCAGTTAATGGCAGGGTAGTTGAAATCACCCAGTATTAGGGTGTTTAGTTCTATTCTAATATTTTCCATTATGTTTAGAAAGGTGTAGTGAGAATCTTGGGGCATGGTGGAGGATCTGTAGCAAGCTACAATTTAGATTGCAGTCTTACTATGTGTTTGTTGCATTTGGAGAATTTCAGATGCATTGTGTTGGGCAACTAGCCTGGAGGTGTGAATATCCTTGGTGCATATGGACACTCCTCCACCTTTAGTGTTACAGTCTTGGCTTGGTGGCCGGAAAGTGTGATAAGAGTTGTAGCCTGGTATTGCAGGGGTGCTCTCTGGAGTCTTGAACCAGGTCTCAGTTACTGCACAGATATCGATGTTCTCCATTTTTAGGAGTGCCTCGAGAGAGTGCATTTTGAGGTTTAGACTTCTAGCATTGAGTAGCATTACCCTCAGATTTTGCATGCTTGTATCTGTTATGGTGGTGTTTTTTTCCATTGAACCTTTCCTAAAAAAGACACTATAGGGTTGGCAAGAGCTTTAGCCAGTAACCTGAATCCCAGGGGTGACAGGTGCAGACCATCTCTGGCAAAGCATCGTGGTTTGTCGATCATGTCGTCCCAGGCAGACAGATACTGGATCCCTTTTGAATGACACCAGAAGCTTAGCTAATTGTTGAAGTCAATCATTTTGTCCTTATACTGTGGTATCATTCTGGGAGAAGGCAGGATGCTGCTCAGGGCTAGGGTCATACCTGCCTGGGCCACATGATCCGAGAGCTCTTCCATGTCTCTTTTCATGTAGTCCAGGGAGATACATCTCAAGTCATTCCCTCCAACATGGACAATAACATTGCTTTCTCTAATTAGCAATTCTGTGCAGTGGAAAGTCCATCCTCTAGCAATACAAATATGTCCATATATTCAAGAACATTTTCTGAAAAATCAATTTAAAAAGCATAAGACAATCAAATATGAATAACTGTAATAGCCATTAAATGGTACAAACAACAATGATATCAGTAAAATGTCCTCTTTTCAATGATAACAGTCAGTGCATTCATACGCTTTACATCAGTAGTACAATATATTATAATTCTCAAAAACTCCAAATTATAATTTTCTCTAAAGTTTCACAAAATTGTTATATCTTAGAAACTGTAAAACCTCAACTAGTAGTGTTAGGACATTTCTGTTAGTAAGACATGAGCTTTTACACTGAAGCAAGATATCCCTGAATGATTCCATAGGGTCATAGGTTCATAGGAGGTTACTAGGCTAACAGCTCCAGGGCCCTAACAAGCCTAGCCAAGTTTGACCCATGTTCTCAGGGGGATATGTTTCAAGCACACACTGAAATCAGCACCTATTACTCCTGTCCAAGAGGGACACAGGTGAAACCCTTGCGGTGAATTTCCGGTTACCCAGCCAATTGTAGAAATTACACTTAAACAGCTACAATGAGGGCTTTGTTTAACATGAATAAGAAGCTTGTTCCAAAAGTGGGGCAACCTCTGTGAGACAAATCTGTCTCTCCAGCAAGTTCTGTTGATATTACAAACCCGGTCAAGGTCCTTTGAGTGAGTGACCCATGTGCCATTTGACTTGAAATGTGCAGCATTTCCAGTAAAGCTAGATCAGAGATTCCTCTATATGCAAGGCACAGATCACCTCTGAGCAGTCTGTACAACACAGAATTAAGTGACAATGATTTCAGTCTGTCCACATAAAGCAGATCTTGAAGACCCTAAATTTTCTTTTTAAGGAACCTTTGTGATCTCTCTAATTGCTGCAGGTATTTGGAAAGGAACATACCAGAGGGAGTGATGTACTCTATTATTGGCCTAATGAGGGAAGAGTACATGGGGGTTATAACCTATTTTTTTGGAGGCAATGCCCTTATGTATGAGGTGAGCAATATAAAAGGCCCTTCTTACCACTGTATGGACATGGTGATCAAAGTTAAGGTTGCTGTCAACCTGTGTACCCAGATCTCTCACCACAAATTGCATGCTTAGGGTATTGCTATTGATGTGGTGGTTTCCAGAAACATCACCCTTGCAGAAGGGGATGATAATGCATTTTTTTGCATTAAGTTTAAGACCATGAATTTGGCACCAGTCATTAGTCTGCGTAAGACCTTCTTGCAGGATGTTGACATCACTCGGAGTTTCAATGATTGCTTTCAGTCTGCAGTCATCAGCAAACTTTGTCAGCCACAGCCCTTTAGTTTTAGCTTGTAGTTCAGAGAAGTAGATTCTGAACAGTAGGGGTCCCTGAATCAATTCCTGTGGAACACCACTGGTTACTGGTCTGCTGGAGGAGGTGGGCTCCCCTATTTTAAATGCATGCATTTTGTCAGTGAGCCAGTTTGCAACCCACCTGACAATATATGGGTTGATATCCAGCTGGGTGAGTGTATCAATGATTCCTGAGTGGAGGGTTGTGTTAAAGGCCTTTGCTAAGTCTAGGTGGGCTGTAGGCATAGATTTTCCCTAGTCTAGGACTTTGGTGACTGTCTCAAAGAAGTCCACCAAGTTTAACAGGCAAGATCTCCCCTTGACAAAGCCAGACTGGGTGGGGTCAAGCTTTTGGAGATTTCCTGTAGCTTTGTTAATAAGGTCCATGATGATTCGTTCCATGGTCTTGCAGATAATGCTGGTCAGGGGTAATAGTAGATCCTGGGGTCCATGGATATACCCCCCTTTGTGCAAAGGGATGACAGTAGCTGTTTTCCATTCTACTGGGATGAAGCCAGTGCTTAGGCTGTTATTGACAAGCGTGCCCAATGGTGATGCTAATTCCTGTGTTAACCCATGTGGAACACAGCACAGGATGTTGTCTGGTCCCATAGAGGCTGTGTGTTTGACCTTGGAGAGTGCAATTAAGTCCTGCTCCTTGAGATACTAAGTGGGATACAGGTGTTAGGGATGCTTTGGGGCATATGTAGTAGGGACAGGGGAGTGAAGTTTTCACTGAATCTGTCAGCCAGCAGGTTTACTATATCCACAAGTTTTATATACGCAGTACCATTAACTACGAGTTCAGCACAAATTTGGGCCTTACCTTTCAGGTTATAGATGTAACTAAAGAATGCCTTGTGGTTATCCTTAGTTAGAGAAGCTAATTTGGATTCCTAATTAACTTTGCAAGACTTCACTAGGAGTCTTATTTGATTTTTTATGTTGAGGAGGGAGTGTTTCCAGTTTTGAGACTGTTCCTTTCTACTCTTAGACAGCAATTTATTTCTTCGATTGTATAGCATATTAATAGCAGTTGATCATCAGACAGGTTTGATTTTCCTTGAAGATCTTGTTTTGATACTTTATTGAAAAATTATGCTTAATTTTATAAATAGCATTATAGCTACTTTCTGAGTAAGGCTGTTGACATTTATGGAAAGATTTTGAAGGTACACATTTGTTTGGTAACTCTTAGGATTTCTTTTGCATCTAATCCTCTTGGCTAAGTTTCTGCTTAGTTCCCCCTCAGAAGAGTTGACTCCCTCAACATTATTAGCTTCTCCATGTAAATTCAAATGAACTACCAAATCATATCTTTGGTATGTCAGCCTTATAAGAACAATAGGGTAAGCTCAGTATGCATAGCCACTAGTTGTTAAATAAAATGAAGCAGCTATATGAGAACCTATGTTTCCTTATTTTTAGAAAATGTTAATGCTTTCATTACCAAAGGGAGTTTCAAAATAAATGCCTGGTTATTGTGCCGAAACTATGTGATAAGTCAATGAGAATCATGGAAGTGTGTTGCCAAAAGCCTTTGGTCTTTATAAAAAATATATAAATTTGAGTAAATTGGAATCATTTGATCTAATATCCCCCTGTGGCATCCTACAATGTATATATGCAGTTATCTTACTGTTAATTGTAGAGTTTTATTGTAACTCTACAAAGTACTGTGATTGCACTGTTATTGCAATTGTGGAGATTTGTCTCAAGGCTCTTGCTGAAAATGGGCTTTGGTTTAATAAGACAACATTGCATCTGGTGTATTAAAAAAGATAAATAAATAGTGGATTTATTTTCAGACATTTTGCACTTGAAGTCCAATGTGTTTTGTAAGCACTGGAATATGCATAAGAAATAATACAGTTAAAGCTACTGCTTAGAATTAATCAATCAGACTGAAATCCAAAATATTCTGCAGAAGTACTCCAGCTCCAGAATTAGACTAGAAAAAGTGCCGTAAACTTAGGCATTCTACTATTGTCTACTTGTCCTTAACTCCTCTTCCAAAAACTACACACTACAACTCAATGCATTTTCAACCATACTTTATTAGGTAGGTGAATTATGATGAGAGAAATAATTATACTTCATGACTCAAGCCATCCTATTCTATCCTTCATAGGTTCATAGATTAGTACTAAGCTAACTGCCCTTGCGAGCCATTTTAAGCCTAGCCAATTATCCCCTGTGAGACTCAAACCCTGAATCTTGTGTTTGTAAGGCAAACACCTTAACCATTAGGCCACCCTCCCAACCCTTCAGTTTGCACATACTAACAATTTCCTTTCTTTCTTTATCATAATGCAGATTTCATGACCTCATTACCACAAACATGGGGTACTTTATTATTCTGGTTGATATATTTGACATATTTCCCAACTATATCAAAAAATATTTACAATTTCCTGCAAAGAGTCACATGAAATCTCAAACATTCCAATGGCAGCCTGTATACTGATCAGTCTGTGATCAGACTGAATTCCTCCCCTCACTTTTATATATTTTGTTTTTTTTTTTAAATGGGTAAGCTCACTGGACACAAATGTCCATATTCAGGGGCAACCTGGGAGTATTCTCTGGTTAAGTGACTTGCTTAAATTCGCACAGGCAGTAGAGGGAATCAAACCAAGTACCTTCACCTATAGGAAACAGCACATTAATAGCTCATTACTTTTAACCTCTGTGCTGTCAGTCTAACCTTATTAATCACCATCCTTACCTTACCATTTTTATATGCCCAATGTTGACAAATGTTATTTATTACCAGGGGAGCATAGTACTCTTTCATTATGTCTACTTCACAGGTTCATAGGTTCATAGTTTCATAGCTGCTTTCTAAGTTAATGACCACAAGGGCTTTTTAAGCCTAGCCATGCATCCCAAATCTCTGACAAGTTCTGGTACCCTTAATAAGTGTAAGCAGGGGCTTGGGAGATGAAACATTTACAAGCAGGAGCCTGGGAGAGGAACCATTTACAGGATGCCTTTGTCCATTAGAGACATAGGTGCCAAACCAGGGATGAAATTCATGTTCCCCATCCAGTTGTCCAAGTTACAATTTAATTGGGTTAGGGAGGAACTCTGCTTCACATGGATAGGGAGCCTGTTCCAGAGAAGGGAATAGTCTCTGGGATACATACTGTCTCTCTCCAGCAGGTCCTATTTATATCACAGACAAGGTTTAAGTCTTTAGAATGGGTAATTCTAGTGCTGTTTGTTTTGTGGATATGCAGGAGTTCCATCATTGTATGCCAGGCATAGATCTCCCCTCATCAGCCTGCAGGAGACATAATACAAGGATAGGAGCTTGAGGCAGTCTGCATAGGTCATGTTATTTTTACCCTGAGGAACCTCTGTAGATGTTCCAATTGTTGGATATGCCTGGTTAGGTACATACCAAAGGGGGCATTGTACTCAGTGACTGGTCTGATACATGCCAAATACAGTGGAACAATGACTTCCTTAGACCTAGATGCCATACCTTTGTTTATAACTTCTACAACAGAGAAGCATTTCCTCCCCACTCCAGACACATGATGATCAAAGCAGTACATTCCAAGTAGTACATCCATTTATTCATCAGGGAGAATATCAGCTTCTCTTTGAACCAATCCAGGGGGGTGCATATGCAATCCCAAATTTGTGAAGATGTCTCTCCCCAAGAGCATTTCACCATCATCAACTGTAATCACCAACCATATTATAAGGAAAGGTGTTTCTAAGCCTTATCCCATCCATTTCCATAAAAAAAGTCCAGTTATCCCATGAAGGCCCATTCAGCCATACCATAGGCAGCAGCAGATCACCAATCACTAAATGGATTATTGCCACATGGACCCTATTTGACAGTAGATCATCAGAAGTGGGATGAAATCACCTAGCCCTAAACAAATGTAGTGAACCCTCACCTTACTACACGACCTAGGGGCTATAAAATAGTTCCCATCTATGTGTCTATCAAATAAAAACTTTCTAACCTCCATGTCATTTTCTGAATTTTGCAAAAATTGTAGCCTGTTCCACCTCCTCTGAGTAGGTCCTTTATATCTTGCTCTTGATCCTTTCCAATCCTGCTCTCACTATCTCATCCTGTTTTTGACCTTACCTCTTCTTCTGCAGAGCCTCCGGCAGCAGCCTAATTTGTTGATGAAATTAGTCTAATTGTATCTATGACAAGTCTGGTACATTTAGAAAAATTTCAAAGTAAACCACAGGTCAGGAACACGAAGTTCAAAAAAATTCTGCTTTTAATCCACAGACTTAAAATACAGTAAAAAGTTGCTTTTAATCCACAGACTCAAAAATCAGTAAGTGCTTTCATCCAACACGGACTTCCTCAGACTGAATAATATAGTAAAATACTACTGACTTAAAATACTACTAAAACAAACACATGACCATTTAATTATGATGTAACTTCCTCTTTTTTAAATATGCAACAAAATCAGACCTATCATTCATTCCAGGTGGATAGCATGCATTCAGTTTAATTTGCCAAACATATTCCTTCCACCCGAGCTCATCTTCAGCATCAAATCTATTGTGCACATTTATCACTTCGTCTAACACAATAAACTTGAAATTCACTTGACAACTTGCATTATTTTTATAATGTTTACCAAAAGCATTTTTTTCATCTTTCACAGATACTGCATATTTATGCTCATAAATGCATCTATTTAATTCTCTAGTTGTCCGCCCCACATAAAATGAATTGCAGGACATACATATGCCTAAATAAACAATAAATCTCAATTTGCAGCTATATTTTTCTTGTATTGTTATCACATGCCCTCCCACTGTTAGTTGTTTAACATCTGTCATCAAGAAGTTACACATATTACAATTTAAACACTTATAATTCCTGTATTATTCTATTCTGTGTGGGTAGAGAAATGGGGGGGGGGGGGATTTAATCTAGCTTGAAATAAATTTTTAAAACTTCATCCCTTTTTCTGTGCAAATAATGGTCTATCCCCCACAACTTTCATCATCTCTGCATCTGAATTAAATAATTTCCAGTTATTAATAATATTTTAATGGAAAAAGTATTTATGCTGTTTTCTTTCTGCATCGACGTCACAAAATCACTTTGTTGTTTTATTAACATTTTCAGACACTTTTGGCTTGTGTCTATTACATCGACTTTCTTCTAGAGCTCCTGCTACTACTTTCTTAGGATACCCTCTACTCACAAAATTACCACATAAAACCTCACTTTCTCTGACAAAATCACTTTCCTTGTCAGTTAACCTATCTATCCTTTTCATTTGATTCTTAACTATATTATTTTTAATTTTGTTTGGATGTAAACTATCGTAATGCAGATATGCATTATTTTGAAACTTTTTTTATATAGAGAGGTGCATAGACCCCCATCTACCTTATAAATATTTAAATCCAAATAGTTGATACTCAATTTGTCACAGGCTGATGTAAATTTTAAGAACATACCTCATTTAAATACTTAAGAAATAGATAAATACCATCCCCTCTCCAAACAAGAAAAACGTCATCAATAAAACGTTTATAGAATATAATATTACACTTATATATACTTTCATAAATATGAACTCTCTCCCATCCCTACATAAAAATATTTGCATTGCTTGGGGCCATTGCTGCCCCCATAGCTACACCATTCGTTTGTTTATATAGCTCACCATTAAATTCGAAGAAATTATAGCTTAAAATTAAATCTAACATTTCCATTATAAGCCCCACTGTATCATGTGAAAGCTTTCTAGCTCTAATTAGTTCAAACCTAACTATTTCCATTCCAGCAATGTTGGGAATAACAGTATATAATGACTTAATGTCAAGTGTAACAAGATAATCATTTCTGTTTATTTCTAGCTCCCTTATTTTATTTTTAAAATCAAAGGAGTCTTTTATATATGCATCATTGTCTACCACTATTTGTTGTAAGTGTTTATCTTCATAGATGGCAAGTGCTTCTGTTTTACTTCCATTACTACTTACTAATGGGCAGGTCCTATTTATATCACAGGCAAGGTTTAAGTCTTTAGAATGGGTAATTCTAGTGCTGTTTGTTTTGTGGATATGCAGGAGTTCCATCAGGGTGGTGTCTGACAATGCCTTGTATGCCAGGCATATATCTCCCCTCAACAGCCAGCAGGAGACATAATACAAGGATAGGAGCTTGAGGCAGTTTGCATAGGTCATGTTATTTTCACCCTGAGGAATCTCTGTAGATGTCCCAATTGTTGGATATGCCTGGTTAGGTACATACCAAAGGGGGCATTGTACTCAGTGACTGGTCTGATACATGCCAAATACAGTGGAACAATGACTTCCTTAGACCTAGATGCCATACCTTTGTTTATAACTTCCACAATAGAGAAGCATTTCCTCCCCACTCCAGACACATGATGATCAAAGCAGTACATTCCAAGTAGTGCATCCATTTATTCACCAGGGAGAATATCAGCTTCTCTTTGAACCAATCCAGGGGGGTGGATATGCAATCCCAAATTTGTGAAGATGTCTCTCTCCCCAAGAGCATTTCACCATCATCAGCTGTAATCCCCAACCATATTATAAGGAAAGGTGTTTCTAAGCCTTATCCCTCCCATTTCCATCAAAAAAGTCCAGCTATCCCATGAAGGCTTATTCAGCCATACCATAGGCAGTAGCAGCTCACCAATCACTAAATGGATCATTGCCACATGGACCCTATTTGACAGTAGATCATCAGAAGTGGGATGAAATCACCTAGCCCTAAACAAATGGAGTGAACCCTCACCTTACTACAGGACCTAGGGGCTATAAAATAGTTCCCATCTATGTGTCTATCAAATAAAAACTTTCTAACCTCCATGTCACTTTCTGAATTTTGCAAAAATTGTAGCCTGTTCCACCTCCTCTGAGTAGGTCCTTTATATCTTGCTCTTAATCCTTTCCAATCCTGCTCTCACTATCTCATCCTGTTTTTGACCTTCCCTCTTCTTCTGAAGAGCCTCCAGCAGCAGCCTAATTTGTTGATGAAATTAGTCTAATTGTATCTATGACAAGTCTGGTTCATTTAGAATAATGTCAGAAACCTTACTGACTTATGTACAGGGATGTCTTAAACATACAGACATTGGAGTACCTCCCAGTTTTCAACATATCTTTAAAAGTGTTTTCATTTTTCTATTCTGATCTATTGATAATCTTGGACCAAATTATCAGCACACCAGGAAACAGTTTCTTTATCATAACAAAAGATTTTAACATTTTGCCAAGGAGATTTTTCTCCCCCTTAATATCCAAAATTGTTGTTTACTTCAGTGTGCAATCAAAACACCTGGCTCTCCAACTCTGTCCACCATTTGTAACAAAAGGATGCAGCCAGAGCCATGACAACCATCTGATTCTCCTCCCAGTCAACCTATACTTCTTGACATTCAGACCTCAGTGTTACCCGTTCTGATGAACTCTAACAAATTTCTCTATCCAGAAGGAAAATGAATGCCTAATCATGAAGAAATTCCTGGGATCTCCAGGGAA
Organism: Protopterus annectens; assembly: GCF_019279795.1. Taxonomy (NCBI): domain Eukaryota; kingdom Metazoa; phylum Chordata; order Ceratodontiformes; family Protopteridae; genus Protopterus; species Protopterus annectens. The sequence continues at coordinate 822,779,916 of NC_056745.1, forward strand.
TGAAACAATCAGTACCATGTCAAAACTACAATAATTGACTGCCATGCCCCCCCCCCCATGAGATCTAAATTCCTTCCCTCCTCATTATCTTCTCTGAGACCTTCTCCTTTGCAGACCTTTCAACTGTCCCCATTTTGGAGGAACATTCCTATTTTCAGGCCTAATTTGGTATATTCCTATTCTTGGGGGTAAATTCCTATTTTCAGGCTTGATTCAACCCTTTATACAATTTTCTGAATCCCCCTCATCACTTGTGATTTTTGAAGCTCTGTAGTCCACAGAAATCTACATTACATGACCCAACATTCTAGTAGAAGCAATAATTTAAAGAAAGGAGACACACATTTTATACATCCCTTTTTCTGAAGCAAAAATAAATGACCTTCTGTAGTAGAACTTTACAATACATTTCATTAAAGTGTATATATTTTGCATTGACTCTTTGATTATGCTTAGATGTTTCCATTATTTTTGTCACTCTGTTTCTAAAAGTGTTTCTGAGCAGTATCCCACAACCCATCTGGAAGTGGTAAGAGTAATGTGCTATTTGATATTAAAATTTTATGCTAATGAGATGCCCAGATATTTAACTTGATGTTCCTTCATTTCAAGGGCCTTTGTTCCTGTTTTCAATATCTATCCCAACCTTTTGTAAGGCTGCATCCAGTACTGACTCACATTCAAGCCTTCACCAAATCTTCCTTACCAGTGTGACAGACAATCAGTCATTCCTCATCAAAGCAACATCCTCCTCCATACTTAATGTAATCTGCTGCCTTTTCCCAAACTGATCCATCATGAGGACTCCTACATATTAGCATTCATGTCTCCTCAGATAAGACATCTCTTCAAGTCAAGGGTCAAATACCACCTAATGTTTTCCTACCCACTAATTCACTAATCTGAAATATTCCACAATAAAACACAAGATATAACTGCCAGTGTAACATGACCAGTGTAGTCCTGTGAAATACTATACAAACCTTACAACAACAGAGGCAATGGTTCTTTGTCCATTTTTTTGTCACTGGACTCCATGTTGTGCTTGGAAGTGTATGCAACCCTTCAGCAATCTTCTCATTACCCAATGTTTCAGGATGGCAAAGAGCCTAGGTGTAACTGAATTATTTTAACCACTTCATCTTGTCTCACTCTGTACATCAAGTACAGCAGCACCAGGCCCATAGTCACTAGTGGCTTACTATTTTGTTCATTCAGGTTCTGAATTACTGCTGCAAGAGCTTTCCAGGCTACTTCTAGAACTAGGAGCCAAATTTCAGCTCCCTATAGAAATTTCAATACTCGGTATGCAGAGCTGACATGTCCCCCCCCCAAAAAAAAGACCGAAAATCCAGGAGAAGAGAGAGAGAGAGAATGTAACATCACTCTTCTCCTTTAAAAGCTCCCTCCCCACCCAAATGTTGGCAAAGGTCCCATTCCCCCTGAATTTATATATACCTACTCTGAGATCTCCATACCTTGAAGAAAAGGGAATACTTCAAAAAATGACCATCAAGGACTTATATAAGTCTGATATTTCAGATATTCAATCTTATTGTTTCAGGACTCACTCTATGGGATCCTGAAATTTCAAACGGTACCCTAAATTTCTTTCAACAACAGACCTGCATGCAGCTTCCAATTTTCCATGCATCCTTAAAGTGTCTCTGCTGGTAGCTGTTCCCACAGCTGCACCAAGGCCAGAAACCTGTACCACTAAAAGCAATAATGCGATTAGCTATCTTACTACTTCTGGCAGAGAAGGACAGATTTTATTCAATTTTCTCTATAATGCAACTTTTTAAATTAATTTTTTTTCACACTAACATATTTAGCAGACCTCTTGTATAGTGCATATATCACTGCCTGATTGTCTGAATTAAACCCAATGTTCTTGATTTCTAGGTTCCCAGATAGCAATAGTGTCAGTGCCCAGATAATCATAAGCTGCAAACAGGTGATGTCACTATACCCTAGGTCATAGACTGGCAAATTACTGCTTTCTCAGGTAACCCTCTCCGTCACTCCTGACCATGATGTTTCTACATTCAGTTCTAAGTCTAAACTGGCCACCTGGTCCTCATCCATTCTTTTATACTGACAGTAGAATTCTCACAGATCTCTAAATCTTGCTGTTCTTCAGAGGGATCTATGATGCAAACACAAGTGTAACAAGCTCACCCTGGGAAAACCTAACTGAAATCAAATGCGGCTTTCAAGGTTACATGTTTGCAGCAGGACAGGTCCCTGCATGGTCTGATATGAAGGTTTCACTCCCACTCCCACAAAAGTCTATATTTTTTTAAATCCAATGTCATGCAACCATGTAGTAATGTATAAGTGTCCTTACAAATCCACATTTTAGATTTCTCTTTCCAAGTTCATTTAGATGAGATTTTGTAAGAACTGCAGTACAAATAAATGTATTATTTAAGGACTCTAAACATGTCATCTACTAGTAGCCCCAGTTTAACTGCAAGGAAGGTTGCATGTTCAATAGGCCTGGTGTCATTTGATTTAATTGTATTGTTCCCCATCAGTCTGCACAATTGATGAAATGTAGCTGTCAGTATCTTATGAAAAGTTTGATTTCGTTGCTGCAATCCTGTCAAGATATTTTGAGTTCCGGTTGACAAATAAACATAGGCTTTATTTAATTTAACATTATATAAGCTGGTTATTTCACTGAATTACAAAGGCAATCTGTATAATGTGAGGAGATATTAGTAACCAATTTAAATACAGTACAGTTTTTAGTGTGTTTTTTTAAGGTTTTTAATGAAGGAGTTGATATCATGAATTTGTTGTTTATTTTAAGAATTATTCACTTGATTTTCATGAATATAGTGTAAAAAGGTATTTCTGCCTTTAAATGCTGAGTGGACTATTGAATTGAATAGAATGGAGCATGAACAGATTTTTCGAGTCCTACCTATCAGGTTATCTACACCAAATCAACAGGAAAAAAGGGACAGATGTTCAGCAGAGACATATTGTTCAGCAGCAGTCGTGTGAAGAGAAAAATTCCACAGGAGTCACCGATATCCAAGGCAGCAAAAAGAACTTGGAAAAACGCTGTTTAGTGTGGAATATTCCTCCAGGCTACTATCATCTGATGAACTAAGCCTACTACAGAAAGGCCTGTCTTTTGTTCCAGCTCAAAGCACCGAGGTAACTGATGCCATTTTGGACTTATGAGGATTGAGGTTGTTTAGCAGGAATGTTTTATTGAAAATGATGTTTAAAAATGGTATGAATGATGATGCTCGGAAATGCTTTGAAAAACCTAGCACATTTTTACCATCTAACAATCCTGTGATGGATGTTTTCATTAATTTATGTGAGAATGAGATTTTTAATGCTTTGAATAAACCTGATAGATGTTATAAGTCACACAATTTGAGTAAAAAAGAATATGAAGCCTTGAAACAATTACAGCTAGATAACACTATAGTGATTAAACAAGCTGACAAAGGCAGACTGATAGTAATTATGAATAGTGATTATTACTACAATACCATGAACACCATGCTAAGTGATACTATAGTTTACAGAGACATCAAGTGTGATGAAATGAATGCCATGTTGAAAAGACTTGATATTTTATATAAATGTTTCTTAAACAATGAAATCACTGCAGATTTGTACAGCTATTTTAAGGTTTCTAAGTCTCTTGTTCCCACTATACATGGGCTTCCCAAAATTCATAAAAATGCAACATTCCCTCCTTTAAGACCAATAGTATCTGGATGTAATTGCTCCACTGAACCACTCTCAATTTATACAGAGAAGCACTTAAGACCAATAGTTGACAGAAATTCTTATATTTTGAGAGATTATAAACAGTTTGTGGAAGATTTGTATACCTTTGTGCAGCATTTTGATAGCGAAGATAAAACAATATTACTTGTAACATTGAATGTACACTCCCTTTTTACCTCCATTCCCAATGAAATTGGGTAGAACTACTTAGACAATATTTGATGGTAGATAAGACATATAACAATAAATGCATAGACCTCCTATGTTTTTTGATGAAGCTTGTGCTGACTTACAATGTTATGCAGTATATTTCGAACATAAACTTTATGTACAGAGAGAGTGGGTAGTTATGGGTATTTCTAGTGCCAACAATTATACAAATTTAGTTTTGTCAGCATGGGAGAATAATCACGTCCTTAATTCAAGTAAATGGCATCAAATAATATTCTATAGACAATTTGTGGATGATCTTTTTTTGTTATGGTGTGGTGATGAGGTTGAACTCAGACATTTTCACTGTGATATAGAGAATAGCACCAACTTCCTCAAGTTTGACATCAACAGCTTATAGAGAGAGAGAGATTGAATTCCTTGATATTTTGGTCTGTAAGGATAATAAGTGGAATTTTACTAGAATACACAGAAAAGATTGCCACAGGAATATGTTACTTCACAAAAAGAGTATGCATCCTAAACATATTTTCAGAAATGCAGTTAAGAGACAGGCCTTAAAGACCTCAAGGTTAATGGCTAATGAAGATGAGTTTAGGAAGGAATTAATGGATCTTAGGACTAGATTTGAGGAAAGAGGTTACACTGATGCTTCTACTCAGGAGATTCTAGAGGAGACAGTGAACATATAAAGTAATGTGGGAAAAACTTATTTTTCATCACAAGATGAGAATAATGACTGTATTTGAGATACCAACACTGTGGTTAGAGTACCAACACATTTCACAAGGGATACAAATATAGTCACAGATATTATTAAGAAATATTGGCCAGTGTTAACACATGATCCAGATATCAGAACAATAGTGGGGACAAGCCAAATTTTTTATTTAAGAATAAGAAGTCATTAAAAAGACTTCTGTGTTATCCTAATGGTAGAAAGGAAGCTGAAGCTGATGTTATAAAAGGTACTAAACCTTGCACTAAATGCAAGAAGTGCACACATAAAGATACTACCAATTTATTTAAACATCCTGACTTGACCACAGAGTTTAAGTTCAGTGTAGTAGCTGACTACAACACTTCTAATGTGGTATATTTGGCAATCTATAATGTCTGCTTGGCTTTCTATGTGGGAAAGATGAACCAAAGGATAAGGTTTAGAATAAGAGAACATTTGCTAAATATCAGGAATAAGGCTCTGATCAATGCCCTAGCAAAACATGTTTCAGCTGAAAGACCCACACACACATTCAGATTCTTGGTAATAGAGAAGATCAGAGAAAATGAACATGGGGGAACATAGTCAATGATACTGAAACATCTGAGACAAGATGGATCTTTAGGTTAAGAGCAGATAGGGGCAAAGGCCTAAATGATAGAATTCCCTTGAAACCAATTTAAAAATATATATAAGGCTTTTTAAATAGATGCAATCACAGTTTTTAGTGTGTTTATTTAAGGTTTTTAAAGAAGGACTTGATATTGTGAATTTGTTATTTTAAGAATTATTCACTTGATTTTCATGAATGCAGTGTAAAGAGGTATTTTTGCCTTTAAATGCTGGATAGAATGTTGAATTGATGCTTAATTACTATCATGCTCTGATTGGTTAATGGTCTTAATGAGTAATATAGATTATGTAGTAGCTTTGTTTGTCAGTATGGTCTGATGAAGTGATGGGATACATCACAAAAGCGCTAATCTAACTTTAATAAAGACAGCAGTTTTATTATTCGGATACATGAGTTGTGGCTTCCCCATCCTTTGGTTGATATGTTGAATGCTGCTGTGGTTTTATTTGAATACGCTTTATTTAGTTTAACATTATATAAACTGGTTATTTAACTGAATTACAGAGGCAATCTATATAATGTGAGGAAATATTAGTAACCAATTTAAATATGGTACCAAATAAATGAATAATCTTAGCATATAATTTTAGTGCCTTTTAACCTGAGTCATATACCATATGTACTATGCTGCAAATTCAGGAGAGACAACTTTGTTAAGCACATTTCTGACATAGTCTGTCCTCAAACTCCCTTTTTGCACTGCTGTTCCATGAATTTATTGTCTCAAACATTTAACAACGTGTTTATGTACCAAAGTAAGTTATAAATATTCTGACTGACCCACACTGACCCACTATTTAATAAAAATGTCACAGAGTTATTCTAATGGATAATGTAAAGAGGGCAAAAATGTAATGATATATACAATAGGGAAATCAATATGCCGTGTGACTCCAGTCATAATAAGGAGCAAGCAATCGACATATGCACACCAAGGCTGGTGTAAAAGCATTTCATATCTTATTTTTAAAATAGATTGTGAAATCTGAAAGAGAGCTTAGCTAGATGTTGAAATATTCCATGACAGTCCAGGCAGGAGCTATATATTTAGGGTAACCTTAAGCTTACAATAAATAGTATTATGTAAAGCAAATATACTTAATTTCTATGAAGAGTTTTAAACAGATTGCAGATGAAAACAAATAACTTTTATCTTCATTCATTCATTCATTAATTTTTTTTCTGAACAACCACGTTAATCATTTCAGTATCACACCAGACTTGTATCTATTCCAGCCCACTTTGAGCACAGAGTAGAGAATCTGATGTTGGCTAGGACACCGGTGTATCACAGGATGAATTTAAACACTAATTCGCACACAACATAGAAAGGTATGGGCACTTTGGAGTTTTTTTAGTTGACCTTACTCATGTCTTTGTGATGAGTGAGGAAAGCATCTAGTCATAACCCATATTAAGACCGACTACACAGAAGGTAATCCACCCTGGAGTAAACCAAACAACTGAGTGCTGTGAGACAGCAATGTTAAGCAGATTTTATTCTGTGAAGGCAGAATTGCCTTACTAGCTAATTAGTGTCTGTTTCACTTTTCTAAATGTAATGTTCAGATATGCATATGCAGACTTGACGTATTAGCAAAGTAAGAATGTTAACTTCCTATCACAGGACTATGTATTAGGGTAATAATTAATATAGATTCTATACTAATTGCTGTGCTCCTGCCCAACATTCTCAGCATTTCTAAATAAGTTCAGCAAGTTCTTATTTGTGATTCAAAAGTGGAGCAATAAAACTGTTATCTATCACCTCTGCTTTGTTGCCTGCATCCACTGCATTTCCAGCAATGCATCCTCCATATTCTGCCATCACTCTGCAGGATACTTTGGATTATTTCTGCAACCATAACCTTTGCTAGCATCATCCTGACTGCAAATACCATTGGCAAGATGGAAGGCAGGCTGTCAGGCCTCCAGTGTGACAACACAACTTTATAGGAAGAGGAACTCCTAACTAGGTATAAGGAAGGTGGATTTCACTGCATGTACCACCATCCATCTCACAGAAGGTTAGAAGACTTTAGGCCATGATGGGGATTATTTGAACATGCTGTGTTCATAAGGTCACTGTTTAGTATTACATAGTCATTTAGCTCTATCGATTTCCTCATCACAACACTATTGAGTTTACTTTTATAAAAGCTGTAATGACATGTTTTATGATTATTTTCAGGGCTATAATAAATGGCAAATTTAGGCAATCAGGAATGTCATTAGAGTATTTCATTTTCCCCTGAGTTTGTGGGGTCTCAAGTTAGTATATATAAGCAAAGGGGAAGTGGTGGGTGAATCTCTCCCATGTGAGAGGGTGCAGTGAGGCTCACATATCTGTAAAAAATCCTGCAAGAACTAGTTTTCAGAGCTTGAATTTATTAGTTTTTGAAAATTGAAATTAAATGTATGCAATGTGTTGGATATGACAACATGACCTGTTGTATAATCTTTTACACTTAATAAAAGTAATCCCTAACGATGTGCAGTACATATGCAATCTCCAAAAAGACCCCAAGTTTAAGAATGACAATCCCAGCCTCCACCTTGTGAAAGAAAAGTGATAGAAACAAGCTTCTAGTATTAAGTTTAGCTTTCTCTAAACTACTCTGTTTCCAAACACTGCCTTGTAAGAACAGTTCCAGATTTTAGTTTGCAGACAACAGCATAAGAATTCTGCTCTGGTTAATAGAAATGCTTTCTAAAAATACTAAAAATAGTTTTGAAGATTAAATTGCACTGATATATTGGTACAGGAGTTTAATACTGTTTGTATGGCAGTGCAAAAATGTAAGGCAAACATTGTGGTTAGGAACATAAACCTTTACAGTAGAGACTGTACTAGATAAGAAGTCAGACAGCTTGTAAGTTTTGTGGAAACAATGATATTGCTTCTTTGATACTGCATTTCAGTTATTTATTTAGCTCTTAGAGTTAGGTAAGTTTGAGAAAAAATATTGTTTACAGACTCCACACTCTAAAACAATATGCTGAAAGATAGTACATTTGGTATAGATGTCTATCACTGGGCTTTTTTCCCTCAGTTTTTTGTAATCTGACAAAGGAAAGCTGCTCTGTCTTTGAGATTCTTACCTTTTGATATTTGTATGTAGGGAACTATAAATACAAATTCTGCTGTGAATATTGCAGCATTTACTCACATCTTACATGGAAATAGATATTAATTCTGTACAACAATAAAGACATGAAATCCTATTTACATATATAAATCTTCAAATCATAAAGAGTTCTTGAGCACTTAATGGGATCACAGTGCTGCAGGATAATATTTTAGAAATGCTGTAATTCTGTTTTAGGTGTAGTAAATTAAAAACAAAACGAGTTAACTGTGTAATTAAATATACAAGCAACACAGAAGCTGATTCTCATGGGACAAATCAGACATGAATAATTAGTTTATCTCAAATGGCTTTATTAATACACAGTTTTGCATGTTTTATAAGTGTTTTTTAAAGTATAAACTTATTAAATATAGTACCAAATGGTTTATAGCTATATTTATAGATATGTTGTGCCTACTTTAAGCAGTTTGTGCCTCAGGACTACTATAGAAATACAAGAGATAAGGCAGTGGGATAGATTTGCACATATAGTTGTTCCTGATAACAAGCTGCTCTTAGGCATGAGACATGTAAGAAATGGTTACAGCAGCATATTCTCATCAAATGTTAATGGGTCTTTACCACCCCCACCACTGAGTGATTCATTTTTAAATTGTATAAGTACTTATTTGCATGAAACTCTAATTAATTACTTTAGAGAATTATATCTTGCCATATCCCCAACAACTTAGTGCAAGACATCTGGACAAAGCCCAAAATAATGGTGGGACAAAGGCCCAAAATCAGGGACAGATTTTAAATATTGTTCTTATATATTGAGAAAGTTGCTAAAATAAAAGGATTTGTGTCAGCATACATTTTCTAAAATGATATGAAGTCTGAAACTCAAATTTATGTCATTATTTAATGACTTCAGTCCTTACCAATTTGTCAGAAACCTACAAATTGTACGAAGAACAGACCAAATATATGATATTCTATGAAAATCTGGACAGTTGAGAGTTATGACTACATTGTAGAATTCCCACACACTGATGGTCCTCTCTCTTGTTCTTTGTAGAAACTAAATATGCTACTCTACATGCTGCAGTGTCGTGTCAAGGCAGTGGTGTAGGATTCAAGAACCTGAATCAGAAAAGTCCCTATAGCAAGAACAGCTTATCCTATACAAACCTTTATGTCCACTGTGATATGTAATCCACTAACAAAAGTTGGTTTGCTACTTGTAGCATCATAATGTAAGCAAACTGCCTGTACACCTGAAAATGCTGGCACTCACCTTAGATAATTGTCATACCCATCATATTCATTTTATGCATTTATGAATCATTCCATCATGCTTGATTTTATCATTTGCATAATCCTGACCTTCAGTTATACATTGACACGTGTTTGCTTGTCATAATATGATGATTAAGATACAATGACTACTGTTGTATTTCTCTGGCAGTGTAGTCTTCATACATGTGTCACTGAATTGATTCCCTCTATGTGTGTCTCTGCTCATGCTGCTACACTGCATAACACTGCACACACTTTGCTTCTGAATACCCATTCAGTGTGAATGTTTTGTGTACTTTTTGTGGTATTTATTAAGTACAAAAAAAGGCTCTGTCTTTACACCATGGCCATTGCATTACTATAGTCATGTTAATCTACTAGTCACACAAAAGAGATGCAGAGCTTCACTGCTGTTAATTGAATTAAGCATGCACTAAAGGGACATCTTAATGCACATGTACAGTAAACAAAACAAATGAATGCACACAAACACATGCACTCATACATGTACTTAGATACACATGCAGACAGACACAACATAGAAAGTTGAATGCAGGCACATAAACATAAAATATTCATTTATGCACCAAAATTATTTAATATGCATATCTGCTTTAATGAGAAGATGTGGCCAACTACAGCTGTGTCATACAGGCATTCGTTTATTCATTGTACAATACCTGTTTTATTCTATCCAGGGTTGCAGGTTAGCTAGAACATATTTAGCACTCCACGGGCATAAAGTAAGGAATTAATCCTAGAAAGGGCACACAAATTCATGCTCAAGCACACACACACACACACACACACACACACACACACACACACACACACACGCACGCACGCACACACACACACACACACACACACACACACACACACACACACACACAGACCTACAAATGCAAACATACTCCTGAAAATACATACATACTAACAAATACACATTCCTGGATCGTATTCAGCAGTCTGAAGGCATAATGTAGAGAATTAGAGTGGTACTCATAATCACTACACTTAAACACAATGCATGTGCATGGGTGTTGCACAAGTGAAAGCAAGGAGTGATTCAGAGACATTAGCTGCATCAAATTGAGACAGTTATAAGATGACTTAGAAAATCTTATGCAAATGAGGGAATAATTAGATGCAAATGAAGAATGGGTAAAAAATCTGTGACTTTCTTATGTAAAAGACTCTCTCTTTCCACCTTTTATAGTTTATAGTCATTTTTTGATGTGTATCTGAGGTGTGCACAGAAAGGTTATCGATTAGACAATCTGTACCATTATCCACTTTGTAATCTGCAATGATGTTCAGTTTCACTGCAAGCCTGATTTTTTCTTGCAATGATTTGCTTGTTTTGGTTACAGCTAAACCTGGTGAGTGTAGTGCCACTGTCCGTGCAAGGGTAGGAAGGTATGGGTAATGAATGACTTAACAAAATACATGAACATCTAGTGCACAAAACGGCCTGTTTTAAGTAAATGAAGAATCCAAGGAACTGTTTCAGGCACATCTATTCAATAAGTGTTATAGGAGTGGGTTCTTGAATTTGATTGGTTCATTTTTTGGGTATTTATTTGAGTTTTAGATTGACGTAATTAATTATTGCTTTAAAAGATGAATGAACAAAGCTAAATTTATCTGATGACGTTTCTTTAAATAGTAATATAAAAACAAAAGTGTTTATTTTATCTTTTTGGAGTGTTTAATAAGTTTTAAAAGATTTTTAATAAAGGGTTTTTCATTTACTTAAAACAGGTCATTTTGTGCACTGGACATTTGTGTATTTTGTTAGTTAATGAATGACTTAACGGATATTTGCCAAACTGTAGTTACTGAATGGATAAGGATATCATAAGGGCTTTGCTGAGCTTGTATGGCCCATAAACAAGAACTGTGGAAATGTGTGACTTTCCATACCTGTGGATTACAAAGTATCTATAGCCTTTAATATACTTACCACAGGTCCCTTTCAGAGTCAGACTGGGGGTGCATTGAGTATCTCACAGAATTTGCCTCAAGGATACTGCTGTGGTTCCTCAAAATGCTGTTTGCACATGTGGATGAGCATATATATTTATCAGTGTCTCCAACACAATGCATGACTTCCACTTTCCTGAGGTGCTTGGGGCAATGGATTGCATCCATGTTGCTATAAGAGCTTCATCTGCACCATGGGGGAGATATACTATAACAGGAAGCACTATCATTCTTTCAGGTGACAGGTAATGTGTGATGCATGGGGGGTGCATCATAGATATATCAGTCCAGCTGCCTGGCAGTGTCCATGATTTTCACATTTGGAAAATAAGTTCACTGTACCACTTTTTCTTGCATGGTAGGTTTCCTCATAGTCACCTAGTTGATAAACAACAATTATAATGCTGCTAACCATAACTATTTTGCATGTATATAGTGCATAGGAAGCATTGAACAATCTCCTTTTTGTTACTCCCCTCCCTGTTATATTTTACAGGTGATACAGTAGTGGTTATGCTGGTAGACCTTACATGAACTGTAAAGGAGCAGCTGCTATGTAAAAAGTTTATGGCTTTAGTCAGTTTATTTTACTGTTGTGTCAATGAAGTTGTACTGACTTACTAACTAAAGAAAATGTATTTTGTTTTCTATCATGAAATGTGCTACTGCTGCAGCTGCTCTCTCTCTCTCTCTCTCTCTCTCGCTCTCTCTCTATCTCTATCTCTCTGCTGTTTATTTCATTTATTCCAGGAACAAGAAGTAAGTGCAGCATTTCTCCTGTGAAGCACATGTGATGTGAAGTCATGTTCCCAAAGTTTGCAAAGTGTAATCCTGGTGAGTAACTTCTGTATTACTGATGTCTGAACTTTCATTTATGTTGGGAAAGTGTCATATACAACCTCCCCAAAAGACAGTGTGGGTGATGGTCCCCGAGATCATGAGCAAGTGCAGGCATGTGAGCATGATGCTGCATTGCTATGACGACAGGATCTACTGGATGCAGGGGCACTTTGTGATATTGATCTAACAGTGCTGTGGGATGAGAACTTGACTAAGAGGCTCTACCCCATGATGTGGAAGTCTGATGAGGATTAACTGGCATTGTCTTGGGGGAAATCTACATGAATGCTTGCAACATTTTTTGGGGGATAGGTGTGGGCATCCAGATATTTCTTTGTCGATGTCCAGATGTGACCTAGTTTATGTCAGGTAAGTCTATACTGGTGTGTGCATTGAAGCAGATGTGATTTTATATGGGCAGCCATGCTGCACATGGGGATTATAATGGCATTGTTGGTGGCCACCACTCTTTCCACATAGTGGTGAATTTCAGTATATAAACCTTGTAGCACTCTAACCATCTCAGCCTGTCTTTCAGTGGCAGTAAGCTGGGTCCAAAATATGTTACAGTACATCTTTTGCTGGGCAGACAAGGCCTTGCATGACTCCAGAGCTAGCTGTGAGAGATGTCTTCACCTGGCACCCCTGTTCTTTTGGCACAACAGTGTGTACTGGTACCTTAGAATGGATTGCCACTTCATCAAAGGGTTCAGGCTATGCATGAGAGGGAGGTGTTGAGCTACATGGTACCCCAACCCCCACCCCGTGAGCCAATTGTTTATCTGCTGTTAGGTTGGAGGCTCTACCAGTACACATAGCAACTGCATGCCACTGTCCTGAGGCTATGTCAGCCATTCTGCTGTCAACATCAGCCTGCTATGCTGCAGCAGAGCTACAACTGTCTCTGTAAGAAAATATATAATAATGTAGTTAATTTGACCTGTGGCAGGTATATGATTTTGAATTGAAAGTATGATGCCCACTCTTACCTTACAGTGTCTGTAGAAGTGGTGCTGCAGTTAATACTGATCAAGTGCTTGATGAGGAAATATTTAAGAGTTATACATACACTGTTACCATGACAAGTACACCTAGCCATAAAATAGCAATGTCAGCCAAACACTTAGCCATCTGTATATGAATGCTGCAGGTGTCTGAAAGTGGTACAGTAAATGCCACATTAAATGATTCCTGCATCCTCCTCCTCTGTATCAAAGTCATAGCCCCTTATAGAGAGCAAGTATTCATTATCAGGTGTTAACGGTGGAAGGCCCATCAGTGATACTGCTATAGGACATTACATTCTGGCCACTTTTTGTCATTATTATTCACTTCCTGTTTTGTGTTACTGGAACTGTTAAAATGGTTTCCGTATACAAGGTCTGCAAGTCTTTAGATATGTTCCTTCTTGTAAAAATGACTTTCTGTATTGAATTAAAGATCTGCTTAATCAGCTTTTCGCATTAGGCCTAGACTGAAAATGTGCCTTAATTCAACTATACATTCTGTTATGAATGAATGAATGAATGAATGAATGAATGAATGAATGAATGAATAACAGTAAGAAAGAGAAAGAAAGAAAGAGCTCTGGTTTGGGAGAAAAGCTGAAAAAGAAATGTTTCTATGCTTTTCTGTTTGTAGTTCAAACAATAACTACAGATGATTTTTGAGTTATGCACTGTAGTGTTTAACTCAAAGTGTGGTAGCTGACACTGAATATCAGTACTTCAGCACACCGACATTTAGTTTCAGTGCTGATTTGACTTTTAGGACATACTACAGCATTTGGAAATGTGAAAGTCAAAGCGCTAGTAATATGTTCAATAGGAAGATATTTTATTGGGTTTATGTCTTTCTAGCTTAAGTCATGACAGGAAGCAGTTGCAAACAGAAATGAAGACTTATTCATTTTTTTTTCTGTCTTCTCCTTGGCTTTAGGGGATAGTCAGTTTGCAGCTCTTTATTGAGTACTGCAACATATTTTCATTTTTAAAAGATGTTTTGACTACCACTGATCTGTTTTATATTATTATCCAAGTATTCCATTCACTATGCATGCGTATTTGGAAAGTATCTAGTTACATATTTCATTCGACACAGCAAGACACCAACTTGAGCGATCAGATAATGTGGGGAGCGGTCAATAGAAAATGCACTTCATATATGTCCTCTGCAGAGCAGACCAAGACCTGGAGCCTGGCTGAAAATTCAATGAAATGTAACCCGTTTGTCTGCCTCTGGGAGAGTTATAAGATACAGCATTTGAAGTCTGTGGTTTTATAAGCTTGCTTTTAATGCATTTATATTTCTAACTTTGCATTGAAGAATATTGACGTATCAAATGGCCAATGCAAAATCTTTGAACTACAGCCTGAAGCACCTGTAGATGCAGTAGCAAAGTCAAAACAAATACTCTGTGATAGGTTCACATTTCCTCCAAAATTTCCCCAAAACCCATTGCCCTTTACCCCTGTTTAGCTTAAAGAAACTTTTCTAGACAGAAAAAGACATTCAGCAGGGAATAATTATTTATCAGGGACCCAGTTTTCTAAAACATGCTCTGTTGTTGCACAGAACATTTGCAAACAAGGCCACTATGCCTACTCACTTCTTTCTGTCTGAGCTATATCAATGAACTGAAATATACAAAGATTTCAGTTTAGGATAGTTGTGTATAATTTTCTTAATGTCTTCTATTAATTAAAAGGCAAAGGATAATTTTCATTGAATTCTCATGACTCACAAGAGATGGTTTCATTTAGAAAGACTTCCACAGAGAAGAGATCACAGAAAACAATTACATTTATCACAAAGCAAACAAAAAAAAAACATTATTCTGCTCAGCCATTCTAAACTCTGAATATCTCTAATAGGCTGCAGTTTGGGCCTGTGTGATATGGTCTTATTGCTCAGTAGTGAAATTTAAATCTGTCAGTAAGTTCACTAAACAGTGACTACATTCCTTTGCAGAAAATATATTTCAGGGTTGTGGGAGTCTACCTAATGAAATCAAATTTTGAAATCAAAATTGCAGGCAGAGTTCACCCTTTTAATCTCTTCTATTTCACTAAGCTGTTGTTGCAATATTTAATGGACACTGACATTATGCAAGGTATATTTAGACTGAAAAACTGGTTGTACTCCAACACACAGCACAGAAAGGAACAGGGATGGAAGAATCGTATACCACACAAACTGCCACTGCTGCTCTGCACTCCCTAAAGCTGTCTTGCAACACTATGCATTGTAATTGCACAATAATAATATGCTCTTTGTTATGAATTTGTAAAGAAATAGAATTAAAATAATTTATGATCAGTACAAGAGAAACCCCTCCCCTTTCAATGATCCATTGTGCTGTGTCATTAGTATGTCACATATAGAGGTTTATGACTGGGTCTCTGTAACCATATTATTATGTGTCTGAGCCATGAATGCCAAGAAATTCAACTTGAGACTGGAGCTTGAGAGGAGAATCTTGGCATCCTTGTTGAGAACATATAGTAATTGGTTAGGATTGGTGGGACCCGATCATAACTCTGTAGGGCATGGAGTTTTATCTACTCCATGTACTACTACCAGTTACAAAAGGAAAAACGTGCAGTGTTTTACAAGCTTTGAAAGCATGTAAAGTGCTTAGAGAGTGCCATTGCATAGACAGCATGTAAATATAATTGGAGGAAAAAGTCAAGGGCAATTTTTAAGTACTGTTCTAATTAAGATACTTACAGACTGATGTCTGTAAAGTTCCACTACCAGAATATGAGGCAAGATATTCAGGGATAGTTCACAGTGAAGAAACATCCCTTGGGTGAGACCTGACCATAACAACTCTTAGAGGGTGTGTAACAGTTGTTACACACCTCTGAAAGTGCTGTTACTCTTTGGTCTTGCACTACACAAGTGCATTACTGGTTTATCTTTTTTCTCATTTTGGGGCATAATCATAGTGCTCCATGCACTACAAATTTATTATACTTTAAACTCTCAAAATGATGCAGTATAATGCACATCAAATATACTGAGGCTGCATTTTGTATTTTTTTCTTCCTTAATGAATGATATGGTTATCATGGTAAGCAGTGCAGCACACTGTATTTTTAAGGCCATTGTGTATGTTCCCCATTATCACTAAATTAAGGTAAGGCAAATGCTGGGCAAAAGTTATACTGTACCATACCTAGGACATCACATCTTAGAGCATATGCCATAAACAAAATATCATTAAAGAAGGAACGAGAAAGGGAAATTATGTTACGCAGGAGACCACAGGCTAATTTTCCTATGGATTTTATGGGTTTTGTTTTCAAAAACGTTCCAGGTCTACATACACATGGACCAGTTTTGCAACCCCTTGATAACAAATAACAATAAAATTAAATCTCTGAGCTCCACTACAAATATGGATCTATAAGAAGCTGCAGTCTGCACCATCACTAATCTGGTGAGAGGAAGAAGAGAGATGTGCTATTAGCATACAATGACTGTAATGAACATTCTGCCAAAAGTGAGTACTTTTCACATTTCAACCCTATAACAGTTTTTCAGATATGTTAAACCAGTTTTTATATGTCTTAGTTAGGGATAGCTCAGATTTATGTTAAAGATAACATGACACTTATTGAAAAGAAGGAATAGGGGAATTTCTCTGGTGCCTTGGCCAAATGTCTGGTAGTCATTATGAATGCCTCCTCACATCTCTCCAGAAAATAGGTCATGCCCTAATAGCATTAATTCAGTCAGTTGTAGTAGGCAAGGAAATAAAGAAATGATATGGTACCTTATAGTACACTGTGTATTTTTCTATTTGTACTTTATTTTTGAATTTTTGTGGTATCATTGTTTAAAAAATTGTCTACTTTTGCTTATATAGTTTTAATAAAATACTAAGAAATGTATACAGATAGAGAAAATATTTTAGACTTTAAACAGTTTAACAGTTATTTATGAACAGTAGTTATGTGCAGATAATTACTGCTACAGAGCTTACCTAACATAGTTATTTAGGTGTGTGTGTGTGTGTGTGTGTGTGTGTGTGTGTGTGTGTGTGTGTGTGTGTGTGTGTGTGTCCAACTGTATATGTGGCAACACCTGCATACTCATACTCATACTCATACTCATACTCAGGCGCATATGTATGAGTGTGTGTGTGTGTGTGTGTGTGTGTGTGTGTGTGTGTGTGTGTGTGTGTGAGACTATGTCCGAGTGTTTCAGTGACTGGCAGGTCTTTGAGAGGTACTTTCTTTGTGCAGCAAGTGTCAAATATATATAGTTGCACAAGCCTGTCACATCATCTAGTGGCAGAGATATTCTCAACATTTAACTTAACCAAATGTCTGCCTGATACATACTACTGGGCCATGTATTTTCTGCTCATTTATCAATCAACGTTACACAGTGGTAATGTACCATTAAGGCCTCACAACATAGATTTAAATTACATTGCATGTATACATTTTTTTTTATTATTTGGCATTATTTTGTTGAGTATGTATATTATCAGTAGGCCCTACTCAGTGTTTTTAGCCGTGTCTGCAGTGGGCAGTATTCACAACACAGAACTTGCTGATACAGACAGGATATTGTGGAAACTTTTCATTTTCATACAAGCAATGACATGGGATGAGTATTTTATATTCATCTGAAGTGACCTGACCAGGAGAACTTTTTAATAACTTATACAACATGCATTACACCGTCTGATACCAGTGGAGCCATTGCTAGTGGGCTCTCATACCCCCCCCCCCCCGAACTTCCTCCAGACTATGCACAGGGCCAGTGAGGAGACTGAGATGTAGTGCAGCATGATATTGCTCCTGTTTTTTTTTTTTTTTTTACCCACACATTCGTTAGTAACACCCCATGCGTAGGTCCACCTGTCACATCTGTAGTGGGCTTTCACTGGCAAGCCACCTCCACCCACATTCAGGAAGCACTTTGAATGGCTTTCCCTGTCCTCCATCAGGGAACTCTAACTGATTGTGTGCTCTTCCCTCCTACCCTCCCATGATGGACACAGCTGTCTTCCCTACCAGATCATCAGGCACCTGAGCCCCTAATTTAACAAAGGTAGCCTGGGACATCGTTCAGGCTTTATCCGTGAACACTTACCCATTAATTAATGTCATAAACAATGTGTTTTATATGTAGTAACATTTTTTTACATTATTTTATCTTTGTAGATCCTCAAGACACCAAGGTCTTGCAGTTCTTCATAGTGGCTGCTGTTGGAATGTAAGGACTTTCAAAGAGACACACATTTCTGATTCTGTGTGACAGAAGCCAGCATCTTGGGTGCTACAGGGGACATATTTTGATGCAACATTGATCTTTAATCATGGTTTAAAGGAGTTGGCCTCTTCAGTATAACTAATTAATATTTGAATCGCAGTCACTATATAACCCAGAGAAATTTAATTTACTACAGTGAGCTTAAGAAAATACTCTCCTCAGTACCGGGTGATTATACTCTTGGCAGATAAATGAGTGTATCTCCATGTGCTATCCACCTCAATATGTGTCGACAATCTTCTCTACTTGATCTTTGAGGAAAAAAAAACATTAAACAAACCAGTTAAAATATCGTATTGCTGCATTTCTCTCCACAGGTAACTGCATGTTACACTAGGACAACTGCAGGTAGACTGGAACATAAGCTCATTTCATTCTATTGATTAATCAGTGGATCAAATTACTGACCTAAGCAAATTCCAAAGACAAATTCTTCCCCATCTTTATAGACAGAGTAAGAAACAATCATTGCCCATAGCTTATAAGCAAATACAAAGGACTCCTGAGGCTCAGACACTCTGACTGGACCACGTAGAATGATATTGGTTTGCACACACTTCAAGGCAATCACTTAAATGTGAAGCAATTCTATAATTTTCAAATTAAAATAACTATGCCAGATTACATAAAAAAAAATGCTATCCTTTAACTTTCCCAGATCCTTACTACAAAATAAATGCCCTCATCACCCCCAGAAAGCTTTCTGTAGCTATGTCCATAACCTCAGGGGAAATACACAACAATGCAGAGAACATATTGTAAATTGCATTACCCACACTGAACCAAAGGGATCTGAATGGAGAGGTGATATGTCAGCATGAAAAGGAGAGTAGTATTGTTGAAACTGAATTCATCCTCAAGTCTTGATGAGTACCTTCATGAGGTGAACCCTGTTTTTCACAAAATCTCACTGATATATCGACTGTATTTATATAGCATATATCTTGGAGAGAAGTAGGTCAAAAACTAAAAAAGATAGCTGGGTGCACAAGACCCAGGATAAAAAAGTGCCCAATCCTGGTAGGAGCACTGGTGCCAGAACTGGAAAAAATGATAGTGTAGAGTCCTCAAAATATAGAAACATTCCTACAATGGGGCCAGGCAAGGCCCAGGGGGAGGATGCCCCCCCCCCGTTGTAAAACGAAGTAGAAGTCCACAAAAATCACAAAAACTGACAGTCCAAAGAAGAGCCATAAAGATGCTAGAGTGGACTATTGAGGAAAGAAATTATGTATTGTTACTATTATGTAAAAAGCCCATAACTTCCAGACAGAAGATTTACAAAAAGATTAAGAGAGAAATCAGAGGAAAGAAAAATACTTCCGTAAGAAAAACTGCCAGAAGCCTCAAATAAAAATTTGTGCTCATTAATACAACAGATTTGTGAAGAACAGTATATAGACCAAGAAACTTTGATCTGTGTGGAAAAAGAAGCATCTGAGGAAGTGCAAAAAAAATAAAATACAAAACCTAGAGATTTTTGAAAAGTATAAAAAAGAAATATGGACATGGGAAAGAAAGAGAGATTTGATATGGTGCAATGTTTATGCAAAGGCAAAGCCAGATTAATCAATATCAAGAAGGTAGCCTTAAATATATTCAAAGAGAAATATAGGCAAAGGTATTCAGATATGAAAAATTTCACAATAAAAAAATCACAAAGAGGGAGTGTAGAAAAGATTAGTAAAGTAGAAGTTAAAAAAAATAGAAGTTGAAGTTATGGAGTGCCTGCGAAGTGAAGGATTTGATGTAGAAGTTCTAACACAGAATACATCACAGCAGGATGGAGTGAGTCACCAAAGCAGGGAGAAACAGGAAGATCAGGAGACATCTGAATACAAAATATGGACATGGGAAACAAAAAGGGATTTAATATGGTGTAATATCTATGCAAAGGAGAAAGCAAAACTAACCAAAACAAAAAGAGCAGCACCAAAGATATTTTAAGAGAAATATAAGCAAAGGAATCCAGACATGAAAAACTTTCAATACAAATAAGAAGACTAAGAGGTAAAGTAGAAAAGGCGATTAGTAATGGAGAAGTTAAAGAAATAGAAATCAAGGCTATGGAGTATATGTGACATGAAGGATTCAGAGTAAAAAATCTAACTCAGAAAGCACCACAACAGTCAAAATGGACATCCAAATTAAGGGGAAACCAGTAGAATGGGAAGCAAATGGTCAGGTGCCATATGAAGATATCTTGGAGCCTTCCACAGAAAATCAGTGTAAATGTTCACTTGAAGCTGGCCAGTAAGGGAAGGAACAGGAAACTGTGGAAACTCTGAAGCACGCAATGTTGAGGAGTGATAGGCCAGTAAGTTCCCATATGACAGAGCAATGGATTCAAGGTTCAAGGCTGGTTCAAGGCTTCCAAGAGCACCCCAGCACTACCAGGTTATACCTCATACCATGCTTTTCAGCCCCAAAACTTGGACCGAACCACAAAAGGAGGGGGAGTATCAATATTCGTCAAAGATACCCACACCTCCAGGTTGGTGGCACAGCACGAAGCGTCAGAGACTATCCACGTGCAACTAATAGTGGGTAAAACTGCCTTCCAGTTTATATCCTGCTACAGACCACCCTCCCAAACCCAGAAACCCCACTTGGCCTTCCTGAGAACACTGGAAAATATGAAGGTCTCTCCAAACACCATTATATTGGGCGACTTCAACTACCTAAACATAGACTGGGAGCATTACTCTAGCTCCAACACCCTAGCCCAAAGGTTCCTAGAATTTATAAACTCAAATGCTATGGAACAACTTGTTACCACTCCCACAAGAGGGAAAAACATACTGGACCTGATCATCACCAACATGGGGACTCTATGCTCCAGACCAGAAGTGTATCCCTCATTGGTAAGATCAGACCATAAACTAATCTCACTGGATATTCACATCCCGACCCCACCCCCTGCCCAGAAAACCACAGTGAAAAACTTCTCTAAAGCAAATTTCACACTCCTCAAAACCGAGGTGGAATCCTTCATAGCCCCCGGGCCTGTGGAAAATACGGCCCAAACCGCAGAATCCTTTATAAACGCATTCTATGAACACCTTCAGGAATGCATGGATCATGCAATCCCAAATAAACCAAGAACCAATCCTCCAAAGGCAGACACCCTGTCTGGTGGACCCCAGCCATAAACAAACTATACAACAGAAGGAGGAAGCTACTACATGATAGAGCAAAATCCCAAAAAGGGAAGGCATCTCTGAGCAGTATTAGCAAAAAACTACGGGCACTCATAAAATCGTCTAAGGCCAGCTTTGAGAGAAAAATTGTACAGGACACTAAGGATAATCACAAGGCTTTCTTTAGTTATGTTAGGAACCTGGGTGGGAATTCCCAGATATGCCCAGAATTAGTCCAAAATGACAAAAAATACACCGAACCCACAGACATTGCCAACATCCTAGCTGACAGGTTCAGCGCAAACATCCCCCCCCCACCAAAAGGGCAAATATCTATCCCAGCAGAGTGCTGCCCCCCTGACATCTCAGATGCTCAGGTAAGAGCCGCCCTCTCCAAAGCAAAAACACAGCATCAATGGGACCAGACGGTGTCCCGGGCTGCGTCCTACATGAACTCCAAGAAGAGCTAAACCCAAACATAAAACTACTGTTCAATCTCAGCCTTACTACAGGATATGTACCCAAAGAGTGGTGTACAGCAACAGTGGTCCCTCTCCACAAAGGTGGTGCCTCAACGGATCCTGGAAACTATCGCCCCATAAGCCTGACTAGCTTGGTCTGCAAAGCTATGGAAAGGATCATCATGGATCTCATAAATAAAGATATTGGGGACCTACAGACACTGGATCCTACCCAGTTTGGCTTTGTTAAGGGCAGATCCTGCCTCTTAAACCTGGTTGATTTCTTTGAAACAGTCACCAAGGCCATTGACGAGGGGAAGGTGGTCCACACAGCCTACCTGGACTTCACAAAAGCCAATACCCCAATCAGGCATTATAGATAAGCTCACCAGCTTAAATATAAACATCTATGTCACTAGATGGGTTGCAAACTGGCTCAAGGACAGAACCCACATGGTTAGAATTGCTGGAGCCATGTCAGACTCCAAATCAGTTACAAGTGGCGTCCCACAAGGCTCAGTCCTGGGACCTCTCTTGTTCGGTATATATTTCTCGGAGGTACAGGCCAACACCGAAGGACTGTGGCTGACCAAGTTCGCAGATGACTGCAAACTGGATGCCATAATCGACTCTCCAGCCGACACAAGCATCCTCCAAAAGGGCCTCATAGAAACAGACAACTGGTGCCAGAGCCATGGCCTCAAGCTAAATGCCAAAAAGTGTATTGTCATCCCTTTTGGCAAAAACAAAGTGCCCACAAATTACCACATAGGTGGTAATCCATTAAGTACAGAAGAAGTAATTAGGGACCTGGGGACCCAAATTGATAGTAATCTCTCATTTGACAACCATGTGGCCTCGCCAAGAGAATCAAAGGGCTTAAACCGATGCATTATGCTGCCCGGTTAAAGAAACTCCAGCTCTACTCAGTGGCATACCGCCTGCTCAGAGGCGATCTGTGCCTGACATATAAAGCCATGTCCAACCCGGAATTAATGGACATGCTGCACCTCAGAAAATCCAAATCCCATCGAGCTATGCGCCGAGACTTGAACCTCAGCACTGAAATAAATAGGACATGCTGGAGGGACAGATTCATAAACCAGAGGCTCCCTTCACTCTGGAATAAAATCCCAGTCCAGGTTAGGCAGAGTCCCTCATTGACTCTCTTCAAGAGGAATCTTGATGAGTGGATGGGAGATCATAGGTTTACCCCAGGTATCACTTCTGTATCACTGTTAGACAGAGGCACAGTATACTAACCTCGAAAAAGGGCATAGCAAAATTAATTTAAAATGGGTGACGAAAGCCAAACACACTCTGGCTAGGCTTATAAATGCCTTAGGGCAGATAGCCTAGTATGAACCTATGAACCTATTATACAGGATGAAATTGCAGAGGATGTGACACAGGAAGAGGCAATAGAATTTTCTATAGAATGCCTGCAGGAAATGGAAAACAAAATATGTGCCCTCTGTGCTAAGAGAAGAGTTGCTTGATTTAATAGAGATAGATAGACATATTAAGATCAATGAAAGAAATAGACTGCAGAAGGTCAATAAAACCCAAAAAGTCAGAAGTTTGATAAAACAAATGAACACAGTAATTAGGGCTGTCCACAGAGATCCATGCGATATAACAGAAGTAAACAGGATATATTACTGTGCAGCTAAATTAATAACTGATAAAGTTCTACCACAAGAACACAGGGCAGTGAGGGAAAGGAAGGGGAGAAATCAAATACCATCATGGAAGTATTATATACAGAAAACTATAAAGCAATTAAGACAAGAAGTGTCACTGTTAGAAGAGTATAGAAGTGGGAACAGATCAACAAAAATACTTATAAAGATAGACATAATAAAAGCAATGCACAGTATTAGAACAGATCAGGACCTATTGTGCATTATCGCAAATAAACTAAAAATCTCAGCATAGGCAGAAAACCTTAGAAGATGCACACATAAATATAAAGGAAAAATACAAAGTAAGCAATTTATTGATGACGCAAAAAACTTTTATAGAAAACTGGGAAACAAGGTAAAAGGAACCGAAAGACCACCAAAAAAAGAAGTAGTGGATATATTTTGGAGAAGTATTTATGAAGATCCTGTGGAACATAACAAAGATGCAAAATTGATAGAAGTAAAAGATAGAATAAGATGTTTAAAGGTACAAGATATGAAATGGGATGAAGTAACAGCCAGAGAGATTGAAACAAAGTTAAGAAAAGTTACTGACTGGAAAACCCCAGGACCTGATGCAGAACATAACTTCTGCTTAAAAGTATTAACATTTTTGCATGAAGATTTAGCCATGAATAAGATCTGTTTATATGCGCACCCTGAACAGAAACCAACCTGGCTAACAACAGGAAAAACAATGCTCCTACTTATGAGTGAACCTGCAAGCTACCCTAAAAATTATAGACCAATAACTTGTCTTCCGATGACGTATAAACTATACACCAGAATGGAAACTGACAGAGTTTATAGTCATTTAGAAGAAAACTCAATTATGGCAATAGAACAAAATGGCAATGAAAGAAAGTCATATGGAAAAAAGGATCACCTGTTGTTAAATAAAGTCATAGTGGAGAACTGTAAAAAGAGGGAGAAACTAAGTATGGCATGGATTGACTACAAAAAAGCAACTGATAGTATCCCACATTCATGGATAAAAGAGTGTTTAAAATGTTTAGGATACACCCTACACTGATCGATTACATTGCAGTGACCATGAAACAGTGGCAGACCATGATAAAGGGCAAATTATTACCCCAGGGATAAAAATTCAAAGGGGGATATTCCAGAGTTACTCTTTGTAACCGCTGCTATTCTGTCTTGCCCTTAACCCTTCAAGCTGTCTACTTAACAGCTGAGGCTTTGGCTATAAATTGGCTCCTAGAAAACAACAAAGTGTATAGACTTCTCATCTTCTCTTTGTTGATGATTTAAAACTGTATATCTCATCAGATGAGGACCTGAAATCACAACTGCCGGTTGTAAAAACTTTCAGATGATATAAGGATGTCATTTGGTGTTAATAAATGTGCAACAACAACCTTTAAAGCAGGAAAATTGCAGCACCTAGAAAACATCAGTTTGGGACAAGAATGTGATATAAAAGAAATTGAGCATGAGGGTGTGTATAAATATTTGGCAACTGATGAAGGTTCAACAACAAAATATGAATAAATGTAAATAAAACTTAGTAAGGAATAGTTCAGAAGACTTAAATTAAACCTGTAAAAAAGCATTGACATCTAGGAACAAAATTCAAGCTATAAACCAATTTGCTCTTCCTGTCCTACCTTACAGTTTTGGAGTGATTGACTGAGTCCCAAATGTGTTGGATATATTAGATAGGAAAACAAGAAGGATGCTTCATGCTCACCAAATGATTTATAAAAATCAGCGCATACCAAGATTATATATTCCCCATTCTCAAGGAGTGATGCGCCTCCTTGAAATTGATTACATGTATAGATCTGCAGTCCTGGGACTGCACACATATCTGCTGACCTCACAAGACCCAAGCGTAGTGAAAGTTTTGAAACATGAGGAGAATAAATCTAAGAGGACTTTTCTGCTTAATCTAGCAGAAGCAGAAGCATATAGATGTCAAGCAGGAATGGAAATCAAACCAGATGTAGATAAAAATCAGGCAGCAACTGAATGTGCAAAAAAAAAAAAAAAGAAAGAATATAAGGTGAAGGATCAGATGAGAAGGCAAGAAATGTGGAAAATGCATAAATATAGCTGCAAGTATAGAAGACTTCTGGAACAACCTCATGTTGATCAGGATCGAACACAGGAATGGTTAAGGAGAGGCAAATTCAAACCAAGAGATGAAAGGTTAATATTGGTGGCCCAAGAATGTGGGCTACATACACGTTGGTTTACAAAATCCATTGAACATGTCGGAGAAACAGACAAATGTTTAATAAAATATAATAAAACTCCAACTATTCTCTGTCTCATATTGCCTACTTAGATGCGATCTCTGCTTGACTTACAAAGTCATGTCTGACCCAGCTCTGTTAGAAATGCTACATCTAAAGAAATCCCAATCCCTCCACACCACACACTCCAGAGACCTCAACCTCATTACCACAATTAACAGAACATGCTGGAGGGACAGGTTCATAACCCAGAGACTGCCCATGCTATAGAATAGACTTCTTACACATGTCAAGCAGAGCACCTCGCTGACCCTCTTCAAGAGAAATCTTGATGAGTGGATGGGAAACAGAAAATTCACCCTGGGGATAACTCCAGTGGCTTTGCTTGACAGAAGCATTGGGAACTAAGGTTGGGTGGCACTATGCCAGGAAAATCCTATGGCTAGGGTTGTAAAGGCCTCAGGCCCATTAGCCTAGTACACACCTATGAACCTATGTAGGTTTTGTAAAACAGAATTGTAAACAGTTGCACACCTCGTTGGCTGGTTTTGACAAACTAATGGCAGAAGGACTGTATACTGAAAGGCATAATAATGCGGTAAGACTGCATTATCCAGAAAGCATCATAAAAAATTATGAAGTCTACATCACATGAGACCACCCATTACCAACAGTTCAAAAGATAGATACTAGAAAATCGGATATAGTGGCCATGAAAAGAAGTCAGAGGTAGCATTGATCATTGAAATTGCCACACCCAGTGACTACAGTGTGTTGCATACATAGAGACACAAAGTCATAAAACATCAGGATTTGCAGGCAGAAATGAGAGCCATGTAGAAGAAAGATACCCAGACAGTTCCAATAGTAGCAGTAGCAATGGGTCTTCATAGGTTCATAGGTTCATACTAGGCTATCTGCCCTAGGGCATTTATAAGCCTAGCTAGAGTGTGTTTGGCTTTCGCCACCCATTTTAAATTAATTTTGCTATGCCCTGTTTCGAGGTTAGTATACTGTGCCTCTGTCTAACAGTGATACAGAAGTGATATCCGGGGTAAACCTACGATCTCCCATCCACTCGTCAAGATTCCTCTTGAAGAGAGTCAATGAGGGACTCTGCCTAACCTGGACTGGGATTTTATTCCAGAGTGAAGGGAGCCGCTGGGTTATGAATCTGTCCCTCCAGCATGTCCAATTTATTTCAGTGCTTTCTTTAACTGGGCAGCATATGGCATCTGTTTGAGCCCTTTGATCCTCTTGGTGAGGTACTTTTGGGGTCTTTCCAGTTGCTGCAGGTGTCTGGTACGGTACATCCCAAAAGAGGCATTGTACTCAATTATGGACCTGATGAGGGATGAGTAAAGAGGCACAATGACCTCCCCTGATCTAGATGTGAACCCCTTCATGATTAGGTGGGCTATATAAAATGTTTTTCTAACCACTTTGGCCACGTGGTTGTCAAATGAGAGATTGCTATCAACTTGGGTCCCATGTCCCTAATTACTTCTTCTGTACTTAATGGATTACCACCTATATGGTAATTTGTGGTCACTTTGTTTTTGCCAAAGGGGATGACTATACACTTTTTGGCATTTAGCTTGAGGCCATGGCTCTGGCACCAGTTGTCTGTTTCTATGAGGCCCTTTTGGAGGATGTTTGTGTCAGCTGGAGAGTCGATTATGGCACCCAGTTTGCAGTCATCTGTGAAGTTGGTCAGCCACAGTCCTTCCGTGTTGGCCTGTACCTCCGAGAAATATATGCCAAACAAGAGATGTCCCAGGACTGAACCTTGAGGGATGCCACTTGTAACTGGTTTGGAGTCTGACATGGCTCCAGCAATTCTAACCATGTGGGTTCTGTCCTTGAGCCAGTTTGCAACCCATCTAGTGACATAGGGGTTTATATTTAAGCTGGTGAGCGTATCTATAATGCCCAAGTGGGGTATTGTATCGAAGGCTTTTGTGAGGTCCAGGTAGGCTGTGTGGACCACCTTCCCCGCGTCAATGGCCTTGGTGACTGTTTCAAAGAAATCAACCAGGTTTAAGAGGCAGGATCTGCCCTTAACAAAGCCGAACTGGGTAGGATCCAGTGTCTGTAGGTCCCCAATATCTTTATTTATGAGGTCCATGATGATCCTTTCCATAGCTTTGCAGACCAAGCTAGTCAGGCTTATGGGGCGATAGTTTCCAGGATCCGTTGAGGCACCACCTTTGTGGAGAGGGACCACTATTGCTGTATGCCACTCTTTGGGTACATATCCTGTAGTAAGGCTGAGATTGAACAGTAGTTTTATGTTTGGGTTTAGCTCTTCTTGGAGTTCATGTAGGGCAGCCGGGACACCATCTGGTCCCATTGATGCTGTGTTTTTTGCTTTGGAGAGGGAAGCTCTTACCTGAGCATCTGAGATGTCAGGGGGGCAGCACTCTGCTGGTATAGATATTTGCCCTTTTAGTGGGGAGAGGGGGAGTTTGCGCTGAACCTGTCAGCTAGGATGTTGGCAATGGTTGTGGGTTAGGTGTATTTTATGTCATTTTGGACTAATTCTGAGCATATCTGGGAATCCCCACCCAGGTTCCTAACATAACTAAAGAAAGCCTTGTGATTATCCTTAGTGTCCTGTGCAATTTTTCTCTCGAAGCTGGCCTTAGACGATTTTATGAGTGCCTGTAGTTTTTTGCTAATACTGATCAGAGACGCCTTCCCTTTTTGGGATTTTGCTCTATAATTTAGTAGCTTCCTCCTTCTATTGTATAGTTTGTTTATGGCTGGGGTCTACCAGACAGGACGTCTGCCTTTGGAGGATTGGGTCTTGGTTTTATTTGGGATTGCATGATCCATGCATTCCTGAAGGTGTGCCTAGAATGCATTTATAAAGGATTCTGCAGTCTGGGCCGTATTTTCCACAGGCCTGGGGGCTTTGAAAGATTCCACCTCAGTTTTGAGGAGTGTGAAATTTGCTTTAGAGAAGTTTTTCACTGTGGTTTTCAGGGCAGGGGGTGGAGTCGGGATGTGAATATCCAGAGAGATTAGTTTATAGTCTGATCTTACCAGTGCGGGATACACTTCTGGTGTGGAGCATAGAGTCCCCATGTTGGTGATGATCAGGTCCAGTATGTTTTCCCCTCTTGTGTGAGTGGTAACAAGTTGTTCCATAGCATTTGAGTTTATAAATTCTAGGAACCTTTGGGCTAGGGTGTTGGAGCTAGAGTAATGCTCCCAGTCTATGTTTGGGGTAGTTGAAGTCGCCCAATATAATGGTGTTTGGAGAGACCTTCATATTTTCCAGTGTTCTCAGGAAGGCTGAGTGGGGTTCCTGGGTTTGGGAGGGTGGTCTGTAGCAGGCTATAAACTGGAAGGCAGGTTTACCCACTGTTAGTTGCACATGGATAGTCTCTGATGCTTCGTGCTGTGCCACCAAGCTGGAAGTGTGGGTATCTTTGACTAATATTGATACTTCCTCTCCTTTTGTGGTTCAGTCCAAGGTTTGGGGCCGAAAAGCATGGTATGAGGTATAACCTGGTAGTGCTGGGGTGCTCTTGGGAGCATTGAACCAGGTTTCTGTTACTGTAAAGATATCGATGTTCTCCATGCTAAGGAGAGTTTTGAGTGCATGCATCTTGAGGTTTAGACTTCTGGCGTTGAGTAGCATTACTCTTAGTTTCTTATCCCTTGTGATACCTATGGAGGTGGGTTTGTCTTTTGAGCCTTGCCTAAAAAAGGCACTATGGGGATAGCAAGAGCCTTTGCCAATATCCGAAAGCCCAGGGGTGACAGGTGCAAGCCGTCCCTTGTGAAGCATCGTGGCTTGTCGAGCATGCCATCCCAGGCTGACAGGCATTGGATCCCCTTTGAATGACACCAACACTTAAGCCAATTGTTGAAATTGATCATCTTGTCTTCATATTGCGGCATCATTCTTGGTGAGGGTAAGATGCTACTCAAGGTCAGGGTCATACCAGCCTGGGCTACATGCTCAGAGATCTCCTCTATGTCTCTTTTCATGTAGTCCAGGGAGGTATGTCTCAGGTCATTCACACCAGCATGGACAATCACTGAGTCATATTTGTACTTGTCTTGGAGTGACCTGAGTGCTTGTGTTATGTGGCGGATCCTAGCACCCGACAGGCAGCTCACCGTGACCTTCTCCTTGTTCAGCCTGGTGAGTGGGACGTCAGTGTGTCTGATGATAGAGTCACCTATTACAAGTGTATCAGGTGTGTTATTTGGCCTTAAGAGCTGTGACTGTTGTGCACACTGGCTTTGTGAGCTATGTGTTGCACGTGTTTTGTTTTGGGGTAACGGTTGCTTGGATGTCTGCTTTGGAGTTCTCTGCTGCTTAGGCAGATTTTTATTTAGAGCCTCTTATAAAAGAAAAATCTACAGTCGTATTTAGATATGTCACCAATACATGTAATCCCATACACATTGCAGAAGGAGTCATTACTGGGCACATTGTGGGTGCTGCGAAGAGCACATCTGGCTGACATCAAAGATTGAATGAACACTAATTTCATGAATTTTAAATAATTATATTTTAACTTAGGAATTGGATCCATTCCTGTCTTGGTATTAGAAACCCAAAAGACTTGGAGAAATTAAAAAAAAAAACAAAGCCATTGACAACCTTTTGGCTGACAGGTTCAGCTCAAATTTCTCCCCCGTATCCCCCCCCCCGATAGTCCAAAGGAAATACTACATAACACAATCCCCCAACCATTACTAGGGAAAAGGTCATCAATGCACTTTCCAAGGAAGGCCAAAAATACTGCATTGATGGGTCCCAATAACATCCCTGGATGTTTAATAAATAGCATGAAATATGACCTCTATGGTCCAATTAAACCACTTTTCAGCTGGAGCCTTCAGTCAAGTTTTGTGCCCAAGGAATGGAAGATACAAAGATGACAAAGGAAACCAAGCACTACAGAACCAAAGAACCAAACTGGTAGAAAAATGCAAAGTGACAACACGAAGAAACCCAGTCGGTCCACCACGGCAATAAAAAGTATTTATTGGATAACAACAGGATAATCACTTTTGAGTAATATACTCTTTTTCAAATCCAAGGATCCATAGATTTGAAAAAGAGTATATTACTCGAACGCTCTCATCCTGTTGTTATCTAATAAATACTTTCTATTGCTGTGGTGGACCGACTGGGTTTATTCATGTTGTCACAAGGAATGGAAGATGGCTACAGTAATTTCCCTTCACAAAGCAGGTCCAACCACTGATCTGGGTAACTGCAGGCCCAAAAGCCTTACTAGCCTCATACGTAAGGCCATGGAAAGAATTATCATGGACATGTTAAACGAGGACATAGGCAACTTGCAAATGCTGGACCCATCACAGTTCGGCTTTGTTAAAGGAAGATCATGCCTATTGAATCTGGTGGACTTTTGTGAGGAGGTCACCAAAGCATTGGATGAAAGTAAGACTGTGCACACAACTTACCTTGACCTGGCCAAGGCTTTTGATTCAATACCCCACTCAGACATTATAGTCAAGCTCACTAATTTAGGTATAAACCCTTTTATCACTCACTGGATATACAACTGGCTCACTGATAGGACCCAAGAGATCAAAATAGTTGAGCCCACTTCCCCCAGGAGTTAAGTCATAAGCAGAGTTCCCCAGGGCTTGTTACTGGGCCTGCTCCTTTTTTTACATCTATTTCTCTGAAATGGAAGTGAATGCTGAAGGTTTATGGCTGACTAAGTTTGCAGATAATTGCAAGCTGGGGATTATCATCAACTCCTCTGTAGACACTCACATTCTTTAAGAAGGTCTGACTAACAAATGGTGCCAGAGTCATGGTCTTAAACTCAATGCTACAAAATGTATAATTGTACCCTTTAGGAAGTCAGACATCCCAGCTTATTAACATATTGATAATATACCGCAAAGAGTTGATCCAGTGGTCAGGGATCTGGGTATGCACATAGACGGTAGTCTTACCTTTCACCACCATGTGGCCACAGTGGTGACGAAATCCTTTTATGTTGCACAACATATAAGTAAGAGCATGGCAACTAGGTCAAAAGAGGTCATCATTCCACTGTACTCTGCTCTTATCAGACCAATCATAGAGTACAATGATCCCTTTAGTATGTCATGACCAGGCATATGCAGCAACTAGAGCAACTTCAGAGGTTCCTTACAAAAAGAATACAAGGCATAATAAACCTGCCTTATGCAGAGCACCTTAAAGCTCTATTCTTCTACTCAGTCTACTACAGATTGCTGAGGGTGATGTAAGCCTGGCTTACAAGGTATCCACAAACCTCACATTTATGAATCTCCTACATATTCGTAAGTCAAACAGCACCAAAAATACAAGGTCTAGGGACTCCTGAATTTTATCTATGACTTAAACAGAATGTGCTGGAGAAACAGATATGCATCCCAGAGACTGCCCCTCCTATGGAACCTGCTTCTCATACATGTCAAGCTAAGTTCATCTATTTCCCAGTTTAGTGCAACCTTGACCAGTGGATAGGGAATAGGAAATTTACACCAGGGTTGGCACCCATGGCCCTTATGGACAGAGGTAGCTTATAAATGCCTGGCCCTCAATGTCCTGTTTGGATACAGGACATCATAATTATTTCGGGAAAACTTGGCTAGGCTTAGAAAGGCACCCCAGCTAGTTAGCCTCATAATAATCTATGAAGCCCCAAAAAAATTTTTTCTGGGAACATGCATTTTTTTCCAATTATTTGCTGACTATGTTTTCTTTTTTTTCCTCACAACCCTCAATGTCCACAAACAGGCACGTGTTCCACCTAGAAATGAAAGCCTTATGGCCCATTTTTTCCCATTTGTTTAACAATCACTGAAACTTGGCATCTGATGTTGTAAATTTTTATTCATTCCTCAACTAATGGTTTTGGATCTGATCCTCAGATCTGACTCAGCCATTACACTAGCTCATGGCATCCAAAAACTCTCGAGATCCTTCCCTACCCATAATACACCAATCCCTAACATCCTTCAGATCTCATTTGCTGATTGACCGGAAGATTATTATAATATGCCATATATGGAGCTCAACACAAAGGACAGCAGTGTCCTTGAAGCCTCTCACTCCTCCAGAAGTTAGTCATTAAAAAGGATGGGGGTTAGTGGGTGGGGAGTTGATGAGGAATGAAAATGGACATAGATGGAACGTTGTGGTGAGTACATAACTTCTTTATTTGATGTTGTCAATTTACATTCATTCCTCAACTAATGAGACTCCCCAGCTACCTACAATCCTGGGTGAACTCTAAGGAAGGATATTCCTGAGTATCGTTGAGTCAAAGGCTGCTCTTCCCCTCAAGACCAGATCTACTTTGCAATGTGTGACAGACGTATGAGGATTTGATCAAGTTGCAGCTGCAAATATATCGTACATAGAAACTATGGACTGGAGCACAGAAGAAGTTGCTATAGATCTGGTTGAATGAGCCTTTAAAGGTTTTGGTAAGGGAAGATTCAACTTGTTATAGACAAAGGAAATGCAATCTGTCAGCCATCCTGCTAGAGTTACTTTTGTAACTGATTCACCCACTTTAGTATGTGCAAAAGAGATTAATAGCTGATCTATCATTCTTATTTCTTTTGTTCTGTGTATTTAGAAACATAATAGTTTATGGATATCCAATAAGTGCACCATATATTCCTCTTTATTTACAAATTGTAGAAAGAATACTGACAACTTAATGGATTGGTTGATGTTGGATCCTGACGCCACCTTAGGAAAGAAGGAAGGAAGCATTGGTACATAAAATAACCCTATCCTTATGAAAATCAAACATGGAGACTTATAAGATAATGCTTGCAGTTCTGAAATTCAAGCAGATGTAATTGCAACTAGAAAGATAGTTTTTCAGGTTAGGAATTTAAGATCACATTTAGCTGCCAATTCAAAATGAAAATTATTTAAGGCTTGCAGTACCAAATTTAAATCTCATGGTGGAGAGAGGTCTTTATAAGGGGGTCTTAGCAGAAGAGTGTCTCTCAAAAAAGCTTTGCACAGCTTACAGGAAGCCAGTGAAGAATTCTGAAATCCAAAATAAAAGTTAGAGATTGCTACAAGCTGGACTTTTAAAGTTAATGAACTAGCACCTCCATTAAAGAGATTTGCCAAAAATTCCAGAACCGATTGAACTGGAGCTGAGAATGGGTCAATTTGATTTTGCTCTGCCCAACAAAGAAACCTCAAAACCAACTTCTTACTTTCAGCAAGCAGCATGCCTTTCAACACACACACACACACACACACACACACACACACACACACACACACACATACACACACACACACACACACACACACACACACACACACACACACACACACACACACACGCACACACAGCACAGCATCTGTACTTCTATCCTGCATGAACAGTATGAATAACGCAAGGGGCTCATGCAATCTTGTTTCCCCTTTATTCCTTGACATTTCTAAAGCCTTCAATACAATCTCTTACTACAAACTCCCAGTACAACTCCTACTACAAACATCTACCCTTGAACTATCTCCCCACCATCAATTGTTTAGTAGATACCTATCTGATAGACAACTATGTATGAAATGGCGGGGGTCTGTCCTTCTCCATATCTACCCAATCTTACAGTTGTCCCACATACCGCCTTTCTTGGTCCCCAATTTTTCAATAATCTGCACACCACCTCTTGCCAAGATTCACTAATCCAATATGCTGACAGCTCTACATTTATATGCACATCTAATAAGCTGTCATATCTCCAACAAATAATGTAAGAAGCATTCTCCCCGCTGAAACTTGGCTCATCAGTGGCAACCTTCTATTAAAGGCTAATAAAAAAACTAGTTCTATTCACCCCAAAAATACACAGTCAAAATAATACCAAATTTAAAATATTTTCCCTAAATAACACAGAAACAGAAGTTTTCTTCCATACAAAATTACTAGGAGTGATAACAGATGACAAACTCAAACTTAATCTTCACTTTTACAATAATATCAAAAACACACTAAAAATTAGGAATGCTTCACCAGTAAAAACAATTCTTAAACACAGTTACTAGAACTATCCTTGCTGCATTGTACTCATACTCTATCTCTGTTTTATGGAGCCACAATTCTTACTAACTTAGAAACTTGCCTAAAGGTGAAAATTAAAATATGATGTAACAAAATTAGCAAATAGCATATTTCACAACATATGTCTCCCATCACACACACCACTTAAAACTCTAAAGTGGCTTGGACTTCCTATTCACTTAACCCTTTGTACTTACAATGAATACAATTGCATATAAACCACTAGCATGTCCAGCCCTAAAATCCCTTTTCCATAGTTGACACCACAAACCTGCATCTCTGTATGTATCTGTGCATTTATAAAATGTAGATCACTGCTCGTCAGTTTTTTGTACCACTGTTTGATAAATACGCTCTGCCTCTATGCATCTTTAAATAGTCCATATTAGTGTACATTTGTAGTCTGTATGGGACTGAGCTTGTGGCTGAAAATGGTCAAATGACCAGCCTACTTACTCAATTAACAAATGTAAATAAGTAAGTAAATTATACAAGTATTCTGTGAATATGCATATTCAAAAAACGTCCTTACTAAAATATTGGTTATTTCAAGTGTGTGTGTGTGTGTGTGTGTGTGTGTGTGTGTGTGTGTGTGTGTGTGTGTGTGTGTGAAAGGCGGAGCTTGTTCTGGTCTGATTCTGTACCACATAGCATAAAAGGATTATGGGAGGCTTAAAGTATACCTGGAGGAGGCTCACTGACATTTCTTTGGTTTTGGAAATGCTTACTGTTAGAGTCTATAATCTAGATAGTAATTACCATTTAGTTTTTCAAAACAAGGCAACCCCTACCTGCTGTTAGACTTCTTACCCACTTATTAAACTATTTTCTTACCACTTGTAATACCCTTGCACAACTTGAATGAAGGCAAGCACCCCTATATAGAAACACACACCAAAATACCACAGTACTTCAACACTTGTTTCTATTAGGTCATTTCATAGATGGATCTTTGAAAGACTAGTATTCATTCAGTCATTTGTTAATTAATTTCTTCATACCTACTTTGTCCATTTTAGGATTATATGGTAGGCAGAAGGTGTCCCAACACTCAGAGGTTGCAAGATGGGAAAACTAATCCTGTATATGATGACAGTACAGTTTGGAAAAATATGAATTCACCTTTTGAACACATTTGGGAAATGGGAAGAAACTAGCACACCTGATAGAGACATAACTGGTCAGAGGGACAGCATGCAGACTCCACAGATATGTTACCCCTGCTGATAACTAAACTGCAGAACTAAGTATTATGTGCCAGCAATATCAAACAGTAAACCACTGTGTTGCCCCAGTACAAAGGCAGATACTGCAGTTTGTAAATATGGTCCCTTTGTTCCAGTTCAGAGTGGGTTTCAATATGTGCATAGAAAAACTTAATGACTTCATATCTGTCACGCACATCATAAATTCCAACCTGAAGCATAAAGTGTTTACTAAAGTGTTCTTTGTAGACCTAATAAAAATCTGGCATGGTAGACTTTTTTAACTTAGGCTAGTAACTGATGTAGTCACATGATTCAACAAGTATCTTATAGGTAGTAATTTTCAAGTCTGTTACAGTGAGGCCTGCTCTAACTTTGGTGATTTAAGAGTGGTATATCACAGTAGTTTGCCCTACATGTTCTGGTCTTTTCTCTCATTACTAATAACTTGTGTAGCTGACTTCCATGGCTCAGTACTTTACAGCATGTAGATGATTTGGCTTTGCTTGCATAATGATATGATGTTTCAGGTGTTAAATCCAGTCCAAAGTCCACCTTTACATGAGCTTGAAATGGTTTCACACCAAAGAGCTTCTTGGGATATTAATAAAAACACAGGTACCAACCAGTATCTGTTTGGTACACAAGAAAAACAAATCCAGAGCTTTTCCCCTAAGTACTAGAGTACAATACTAATAGTACTAATTCCAAAAACGTGCATCTGGAGCATTTCTCCCTGGGCCTCCACTGAAAATAGGCTCAGTCCTAGTTGGACTTTCCCAGTCAACAAATGTTAAATAAATAAAATAAATACTACTGAATGACAGCAGAACAATTCCCATACATTAAGCACCTAGGGCTATGGTTTGCCTGCACTATTATGTTTCTCAGATCACACTTATCTCATAATGCCAGTGATGCAATTGCCAAAAATCTACTCATCTCAACAAAATGAAGTATGGTTTTCCCTTACTGTTATAGTACTGCCAGCAAAATGCTGACAATGTATACATATGTTTAAAAAAAATCTGTTGATTTGTATCCCTATCTAGTTAACTGGAACTTCATTGCGTATTACTGTCTAAAGTCAATTAGAAGCCCTTGACAGAAAGAGTTACTTTCTTATTCTTAACCCTACTATATAGTCTTAATTTCTATCTGTTGCATTTTACACATAATTGTTTTTAATTTGCTTCTTACTGATCTCTAAGATCGTAGGGTAATGGAACAATTATAGTTTTAAGTCTGGACTATCCACTGATAAAAAGTGAAACTACCATCTCTGTAATAGGACAGGTGTTAGGAGATACGATCATCTACTACTACACCCATTACAGCTCCTTCTCTAATCCAACCTGTTGTTTTATAGTCCTTAGATCTGAGAGTCCAGGTCCATCTGCTATGGATTTGAAGAAAGCTAACTTACTGGCTGATAAAGTTAGTTTTAACTTTTCCCATTTCTACCATCTGTATGTCCTTAATGATATACATGAAACTGGCTCACCTCCAGCTATCACACAAAGACTAAATCCTAAAAGTGTTATCAAAAGCTAAAAATACTACTTTGCTGCATCCTGGCAATATCTCTGGATGCATCCTAAACAGAATGAAGTATGATTTAGTCACAACCCTAACACCTTTGTTCAATCTCAGCCTCCATGCAGGTTTTGTACCAAGCAAATGGAGAACAACTACAGTCAAAATTCCTCTGCATTAGGGAGGACCATCCACAGATCCAAGCAATTACAGACTCATAAGTCTGACCAGCCTCATATGCAGAGCCATGGTAAGATTTATCAAGGAATTAATCATCCAGGACAAAGGGAACTGTCAAACGCTGGACTTGCATCAGTTAGGATTCCTCAAGGGCAACTCATGCTTATTCAAAGCAATGAAAAAAGGTCACCAAAGCAATAGATGAAGGCAAAACAGTCACACCTCATACGTAAACCTAGCCAAAGCTTTTGACATAATTCCTCACTCAGGTATAGTAGAAAAGCTAAATAAACTGGGAATAAACCCCTATGTCACCTGCTGGGTTGCCACCTGGCTTACAGATAGGAAGCAGATAATCAAAATAGGGGAAGTTACCCCCACAAAAGGACAGGTCACCAATGGAGTCCCCCAGGATTCTGTGCTGGCACATCTCCTGTTTGGCATCTACTTTTCTGAAGTGAAAGCCAATGCCAAAGGTCTCTAACAGACTGTGTTTGCAGATGACTGCAAGATTGGAGCAGTCATTGAAGCCCCAAGTGACTTGGCCATCCTGCAAGATGGTTTGTCTCAAATAAATAACCAGTTTCAAAATAATGGTCTGAAACTAAGTTCCAAAAATGACTTATTGCATCCTTTGGGAAGTCATCTACCCCAGGGTACTACCACACTGACAATACATTCCTAATAGTTAACCTAGTTCTTTAGGATTTATGAACTTATGTGAACAGTGACCTAACATTTGATCAATATGTGTCTATTGTAAGAAAGTCCTTCTATATTAAACAGCTTATAAATAAAGGCATAGTGTCCAGATCTAGGGATGTAGTTGTCCCCCTTTATTTAACCCTCATTAGTCCATTCATAGACCATTCATAGACTATAAAGCTGCCTTTGGTATGTATCTGCCAGATACATCCAGCAACTGGAACATTCACATAGATACATTACTAAAAGGACACAGGGCCTAAACAGAATGTTCTACAGGGACCACCTCAAAATCCTGTCACTGTACTGAGTATTCTATAGACTGCTAAGATGTGAACTGTGTCTAGCATACAAGACATCCTCCGACCCATTACTGATGGATTTATTGAACATCAGCAAGTCAAATGGTTTGAGAGATACTCAGTCTAAGAATCTAAACCTCCTCTGCAACATCAACATAATGGTTTGGAGGGACAGATATATTTCTCAGAAGATATCATTGCTGTGGAACAGCCTCTCCAGCCACATAAAACAAAGTTAAACCCTGTCCATTTTCAAGTACAACTTAGATCTATGGATGGGAAACAGAAAATTTACCCCAGGACTTCCCCTCGTACTACTATTGGACAGATGCAGCTCCTAATTAAGTGATGCAAACCTTTTGGGCTTCGAGTGTCAAAAATTTGGAAAATGTCCCATCCTGACTCTGCTGGTGAGTCACCCCCCCCCCCAACCAAAAGAGAAACAATTCTTTACATATTCATTTATTTAAAAAAATACAGTCCAATCGTGTGCTGCTATGTATTATAAAAGTAAAAGAAAAATCAGTGACTTAAAATAGGCAAAACGATATGCACACTGATAATTGGGCTTAAAACAGTGTACCAAAAATTACCCTACTTTTAATAGTAATTCTGAATCGAACTGAAAAAAATATGGAACACATTGCATTTGATTTGATTAACACCAATTATTGACTTTTTTGTTGCTGAGTTTTAATAGATAAGTGCAGGGCCCCATATTTCTTGTATTTTTGTTCATTCAGTTTCTTTGGTAACTTGGGTGTTGGTGAACGCTGGTGTGTCACTCAAAATGTCATGGCGTGTCACCTTTGACACACATGTCATATGTTCGCCATCACTGTCCTAAATGCTTTATCCCATGCATTGGTCCCCTCAAAGTATGTAAGGCATGATCCTGGCTTTTCTCATTAGGGGTGATATATAATTATCAACCATGGCATGTGTAAGGCGAATCTACAAAATAATGGGACAGGTTATTTTGGGCACAAAAAGGAAAACTTTCTAGGATTAAAATGACATGCAAGTGCAGCTAGCCTAGCACTTACCTATGAACCTATGAACATTAACTGTCATAACATTTGATACATTTATAGACAGTTCTTAATTTCCTCATGTAATATTTGCATTATTATTTTAAATTAAATCATTTGCTCCTCTGACTGCATATTGCTAATATGCTGTAGTATATTTTTCTCACTGTACTTTATTTTGTTGGTGTAAGTTTGTCTTGCCTTGGGCCAGATCATAGCTGAAAGCAGACTTCCAATGAGCCCATGTGTTCTAATTAACAAATAACAAATTAACAAATAACTAAATAACTAAGTCATCATTTTTTGACGTCACTCTATTCAAACCCTGTGTCTTGTATCTATGAAGTCTTGACCCATTGGTTCTGGAGAAGGAATCCATCCTGTTCAGTTATTTACCTTGATTCAGTAACATTCTTGGTATTACCAGAGCAGGGCTGGGACACAGAACTGAGCAACCCATCTCCTTTCTTTGCTCAGGAATTAAGAAGGACACAGCCTATTGCAGATTTAACATCTTCAAAAGACTGGAGGGTTACCCTGTGAAGAGGGAAAAGCACATTGTGACACCAGGGAAGTATCTGGAGGACTAGCATTTTAATTAGTGTCTATGCCACGTCAACATTAAATTGTTATGGCTCTGCTTATGAGGAAGTAATCTTCACAAAAAAGAGAATAAAACAATCTGGACAATCTCCAGTCTGAATACTTCCAGTTGTATGATCACTCTGGCATGATAAATTTCCTCGTCAAAAAAGTTCCCACAGGATAGTTAAAGCAGAGTATATGAGGAGCCAGTATGAGTCAGGATTAGGTGTTACCTGTTGGTGATTGTTTGCATTTTCTGAATGTATAGGATTCTATGCTTAGCAATGCTAAAACCATTCCACATGTTATGTCTGTTAGCATCTTCTGGAGTGAATTACTTTAAAACATCAGTGACATGTATTTGCTTTTGATTTTAAAATTGACTTTATAGAAGCTAAAGCAAGTACATATATCTTAGGCATCCAGTCTATTGAACCCTAACAATGCTAATCTGTATACACTTGTTTATACCTTTCACTCTGTTTTTGTCCCAAGGATGCTCACCTGTATATACCTGTACATAGCTGCATCC
Organism: Protopterus annectens; assembly: GCF_019279795.1. Taxonomy (NCBI): domain Eukaryota; kingdom Metazoa; phylum Chordata; order Ceratodontiformes; family Protopteridae; genus Protopterus; species Protopterus annectens. The sequence goes on from NC_056745.1 coordinate 822,821,349, forward strand.
AATTTTGTTAGCCATAAAAAATTATACATATTTTTTTCAATTTATGTATTTCTGTTAATTCTTGTGACTTATTCTTTATATTACCAACTTTTTTGCATGAATTCTCCTGCATAGTTGGTCTTCTTATTTTTAAAGTCTACCATGTGTTGTTTGATGTAATTTCCCTAGGTCATGACTGGAAAGGGTCAATATACCAGCTAGCTTACCCAGTTAACAAATTGTAAATAACTAACAAACTAACTACATGAATAAATACTAAACATTTTGAAAAATTACTGCTGCTAGTAGCCTGACTTCTACCTCCTGTAAATTTTGGCTATACCTTACTGACTGCATATAGCTACTATAATTGCCTTATGATTCTAAAATATTTAACTTTTACTATGCCATTGATGAGAGTATATGGTTATGAACAGTCCAATGGTAACTGCAGAGAGATGATAAAAATGGCCAGTACAAGGGTGCATGGTGCAGGAGGCATTAGGATCCATATGTATCTTATGGGAAGGAATTAGCAGGGCATTAAGTGGTGTAATGTGGGATGAATAGTAGATGGGAGGGCTTGTAGGTGCCTTTTAAAAGTTTGCCTCTTGGAACAAAGTCATGCTATGCTCAGTTCTGAAACAGCTTTAGGGCATGATGGTAAAGTAATTTGAGCTCTAAGAGAGAAAGTTATGTATCTCTGGAGTAAATCTACAAATAAGGTTTGAATTAAGATTACTAAGGACATTAAATGGTTGGTAGTTATCACTGCAGAAGTTGTTATGTTTCATTTTTAGATTATAAGAATTCCGTGTCTAAGGATGTGGTGGAATTGTTGGTACAAGAAAGCTTGTAGGCCTTGTGACACTGCTGAGGTATTTGCCATCAGTTAAGTAAAGGTCTTAATATTTGGAAATGGAGGTCTTTAATCTGTTGTTCATAGAGCCAACATATTTACATTTCCAGATACAAAAAGAGTTATATAAGGTGGTGAATCTGTTTGCTTCTGTTGGAAGATTACTGACTGAATAGTTAATTCAGCTGGAGAAGTGAGGCAGTCTGCATTTATTCACTCACTCACTCACTCACTCACTCACTCACTCACTCACTCACTCACTCACTCACTCACTCACTCACTCATTTGTTTAGTACCATCTTTTGTTAGCAAGGCAAGCATACTGGCCCGTGGACCCTTTTCAGGTATGACCTAGGTCTGGTTAGATAGGCATGAAAGAGATTCCATAAAATGCAGTAATATGACTGAGTGTATGAAAAGTTATTTAACAATTATTTTAACAATAATCAAGATGATAAAATGATAACTTTAGCAATTGCTATCTTATCTTATAAAAGTAAAATGTCTATGTACAGAGATAAAAGGAATAGGAATGATATGATGGAAGGAGCATAGTAGGGATAAGAAAAGTAATAAGGGTAAATAGAATATAATTAGGCAACTAATAAAATATGACATTTGGGTGTGGGGTAAACAATGTGACAGCATCTGAGCTGATAAAGGACTTGGTTCAGTAATTCATGTGGCATAGCCAAGTAGAGATTAAATGACTGTGCGCTGATTTTGTGAAGAATGGCTTACTCTGATATGGTAGTTTAATTTAAGATGTTGTTTGAGGGATTTCCTAATTTTAACAAAACAACCGCTTGATGGTATTTTTCAAGTGGAGTACCACATGTTTCCATCCTAGGACCTCTCCTGTTTGGTATCTATTTCTCTGAAGTACAGGCTAACACAGAAGGCCTCTGACTAATGAAGTTCGCAGATGACTGTAAACTAGGAGCCATAGTCAAGTCCCCAAATGATATGGACATCCTACAGAAGGGCCTCGCTGAGACAGATGCCTGGTGTCAGAGCCATGGCCTCAAGCTCAATGCCAAAAAGTGCAGTGTCATCCCCTTTGGTAAAAAGTCTGTACTCATGAACTACCACATAGGCAGCAATCTACTTAACACCGAATGTGTGATAAGAGACCTTGGGACCCAGGTGGACAGTATTCTCTCCTTTGATAGTCACATTGCCACAGTAGTCAGGAAGTCCTTCTACGTGGCACACCTCATTATAAAAGTGTTCTCATCCAGGAAAAAAGAGGCAATTGTTCCCCTCTACTCAACACTCATTAGACCCATTATAGAGTACAATGCCACTTTTGGAATGTACCTCACAAGACATCTGCAGCAGCTGGAAAGGCCACAGACGTACCTCACAAAGAGGATTACTGGCCTCAGACAAATGCCCTACACTGACTACCTCAAAAAACTCAAGCTTTACTCTGTAGCATATCGGCTACTCCGAGGTGATCTCTGCCTAACATATAAAGCTATGTCAAACCCAGAGCTGTTGGACATGTTACACCTAAAGAAATCCCAATCCCTCAGAGCTACACGCTTTAAGGACCTAAACCTTGTCACCACAATAAACAGGACATGCTGGAGGGATAGATTCCTGTCCCAGAGACTTCCCATACTCTGGAACAGACTACCCATCTATGTCAAGCAAAGTTCTTCATTAGCACTCTTCAAGTAAAGTCTTGATGAGGGGATGGGAAATAGGAAATACACCCCGGGGATCACTTCTGTGTCTCTGCTCGACAGTGGCACAGGAAAATAACTTTCTTGGGTGGTGTAAGCCAGGGTACCTTGTTGGCTAGGCTTGCGTAGGCCCTTGGGCTGATAGCTTAGTACCTACCTATGAACCTATGAACATATATATATATATATATATATATATATATATATATATATATATATATATATATATATATATATATATATATATATATATATATATATATATATATATATATATATATATATATATATATATTTCCTTCATTGTGTAGGTAGTATTGATAAATGTTGAATTAATTTGTTTACCTACCATTGGATATTTTACATCACGTGATTTGTTTAATAACCTATTTAAACTGGTTCAAATGTAGAGAATATGGTGCTGATAAAGTCCTAATGATTTTTAGGGATGAAAGTGCTTAACCATTTTTTATTTTTAGTTTATGTCTATTAAACTTCAAATTTGTATGTTTGGGAACTGAGTTTAAATTCTTAATTGGATGTCCATTATTTATACAAGATACTACATGAACCTTTTGGTTTTCTTGCTTGGTTTACTGGTCTGCAGCCATGGCCACACTCTACAAGTGTTTGGTGTTTATTGGTTTTATTTTCATAGTATGGCAGTATCTTTGGGAAGAATTTAGTCTTCACTGGGGATTTACTGAATTTGGAAAATGGTCAGCTATCACAATACCAACAGCAGTTCTCGAAACATGGACTGTAATCAAGACTTTTTTCTTCACAAGGAGATTTAACTCAGTTAATTGGTTTATTAAGTCAACAAATGACCACTTTAAATTCAACTATTGAAAAAAATAAGTTTACCACCCCCTGGACATGTCTCTTGAGTGAAACCTTCCACTTCCTGTGTACTTCCTGTTATAAATACAGCTACAGAAACCAATGCCAGTTCCTATGCCAGCATTTCTAACAGAACACCTGTTGGAGAAAGGCACATAAGATCATCACATCCACTGGATTTCAACAATTGGCTGCACAAGGAAATTACATTAACGACTTTTGAGCCGAGGATTTACAATGACACTTTCAACTCAATGTTATCTTCCTCGGAAAAGAAATTAAACAAGGTGTGTAGTCTCCAAATAGATAATCTTTACTTGCTAGAATGTTAAAAACTAAAAGGGTGCCTAAGGGTTTATGCATGTTTAAGTTTCCCAATGGTCTTTCACAAGACAACAATGAATATATTGAACTTAATAGTTATGTCTGACTGGCATGGTATTGAACTGTTACAATTTCTTGTTAAATGGAACAACAGTCAAATTAACAGCATGTTTAATGAGTTAAAGACATTAAACAGTGGTATTAAGAATTACCTACTTTTTGAACACTATAGCTACAGATATGGAATTATTTTTCAAAAGGTTGACCAACAGGTAATCCTGAATCTAAAGAGAAAACAGAAAAAACTTTGATAGAGAGAACACGGAATATACACAAAATAAGGCCTACCCACTACCTAAACCCCACATACCATACTCAGAACCTTGACAATGGGAATCAAGGGCAAATTGATGTAGAAACTGAGCATATTAACCATACATTGGAACATCCATTGGATTCGGACAAATGTTCGATTAAAAACAAAGCAAAACATAGGAAAGCTCCACAAGGAACTAACTGTGCCCAAAAAAAAAACAAAATGATTCAACATAATGGATTGCTGTCCATCCAATAGCTGACTTCTCCTCTTTTTCTCTCTGCTCAATGATCTCTCTTTGACATCCCATTGCATTTATTTCAACGGTAGAGGGAGGGTCAAATTAGAATTGTACTTGGTTTTATGTGGGTAAGACTAATCTCCCATTTTTTGAGAAGATCAGGCAGCACCTATATAGTATTTGCATGAGGGACAGGAAGTGTGCTCTTGCTAAGCACATGACGGAACTTGGTTCTTCACATGTTTTTTGAATTTTATGGTGATAGAGAAGATTGAATGTAGCTTAAGGATGGGGACTTTAGGAATTTTACAGAGAACAGGGAGTTGTATTCGATTGTCAGGCTTCAGGCTAACAAGCAGCCTGGCCTTAATGGCCTTAATTAAAGTCTGTCTTGAAATCTAGGAATTTATTCAAATGACCTGCCAGATTATTTGCATTGTGTGATTGTTGTTTTTAATTATATTTTGCTTGTTATTGGTGCCATTGAATTTGAACTTCTTTAAATGTTTTGAGATTGTTTTATTGTATTATGGTCTTTAGAAGTACCCTATGGTGTGAAAGTGCTTACCTTTGTATTTATTAAAGTTACTGGAGTTTTTATCTTTTTATTTGTCTTTATTCCATTGATATCTACAATTCTTATAGTACTGTGCTGTGTTTCTGCTGCCTTTATGTTTTAATTCATAACTTTTTGATTAACCCGAGTGATGAATTTAAAAACAATCCCCCCCCCCCCCCAAAGAAGATCGGAAAGAAATACCAACCACATTTATGCTTCAAACCACCACAATGTTAATGAAGGGGCTTTTTTTATCTCACCCCCAACCCCACCAAGTCAACAAAACAAACCCTGTGGCATGGAAAACAACTGGTAACAAAACACTTTTTCTTGGGGACACCGACAGTTACATTCCTGTAACACATGATGGGATTGTTTTGACCTTTCAATGACTGAACATCTAAAATTATAGTGATTTACATTTCTACCACCCATTTTAGACTTTTGAACAAAGGGTTCAAATTTGTATCTTGCTATTGGATGAATTTGCTAGATGCAAAGATAGAACTGAAACTGTTTACAAGGAAATTAAATTTCCTGTTAAATACACATGATATTAGAAGAGTGGAATTGAATACTGATGCAGTTTATGGTAATTTTAAGAAAAACCTACATATAATCCCCCCTGTACCCATTGCTTGGTACCTTTGAAAAAGCTTGTGAGAAGGATGTGTACACCCTTCAACATAGGCATTTACACCCGTGTTACAACCTCACTAAAGAAGAAGAATGGTTGTTGCTTAACCAACTTAGAAATGATACATCTATTAAGGTTATGAGACCCAGCAAGGATGGGGAGATTATTATCATTAACAAAACTGACCACACTAACCAGATTTCAAATTTACTTCATGACACCAACAACTATGAGACTATTTCCATGAATGAGATTAATTGGGCTTATAAGAAAATAGACTTGTTTTTGGAAGACTCACAATCTCAAGGGTTAATTTCTTTTGACACTTTTCATTCTTTAATGAACAGTAGACTACTTATTCCTACTATACTTGCTATTCCAAGATCCACAAAAAATATTATGTCACCACCTTATCAGTTAATAGTAGCTGTGCAGAATTCTATAACCCACCCTCTGGCAGTTTTTGTGGACCATATTCTTAAGAGCGCTATTTGCTCTCCAGGATACATTTTGAAAGATTGATGGGAATTTTTAACTAAAATGAAATGACAATATTTTAGTGACGTGTTTTTCAACAGTGATGTAGTGTACCTGTTTACACGTATTCCTCATTAGACAGGTTTGGAATTATTTCATTCAGTGATAGTTGAGCTTACCAAACTTAGTGACTGATTGATCAATACCATTGTTGATGTTATGGATTTGATTTTGACTCATAATTTTTGTCTATTTTAAGGGCGAATATTTTTGCCAGATGAAAGGTATAGCAATGGGAGCAAGTTGTGCCCTGACCTACGCTAATCTGATTATGTGCAGCTGGGAAAGGGAACACATTTTCATATCTGATATCACCATCACTGGCATTTGTTTTTATGTTTTTTGGATGACATTTGTATTCTTTGGAAGGATTTGAACCCCATATGTGATGAATTTGTGTTATATATTAAGCAAACGGGCTCATTTTAACTTTTACTCATAAATATTCTAGAGTGTGGACAATTTAGAACTGACTATTTGCAAAGACATTAAGAAAAATGAGTTTGTTTCCAAGATATACAGGAAACCCATATTTTCAGGCAGTTAACTTTTCTAGTTGTCACCCAATTTTTCTAAGATAAATATTTTCAAGGAACAACTGGTTAGAATTGCAAGACTGTCCCCCGGATTCATGAAGCTCGGCGCAAGGCTGGTGTAAGGCTTGCGCCGGCCGTGCAGCGTACAAATGGCGTAGCAGCGCCACATGCATAGTAATGAGTGTGCGCTGCAACCACAACCACGTGCATAGGGCACGTGCGTGAGTCCAGGGAGCCTAACTAGGTTGCTCTTGGAGGCGTGGCCAAGTTGGCAGGCGATGAGCAACCTAATGTGCTGAGTCTTACAGGCCGCCTGCAATAGTAACCGCACCTACCAGTGTCCGTGGATAATGAAACGTATGCAAAGTATGCTACATAGTACCCGTCCACACAAAATGGAGAACCAAAACATAAATGCACAACATACAAAATGTTCCCGTTCATGGAACACATGATACTCAGAATACTGTGTCCGTTATGTATTGCACTGTCAGCAGTCATACCCAGTGGAGGTGTACTGCATCATGTCAGCGCGCCGCAAATACACACGACCAGCCCCATGGGCATGGTCACCAGCAGTCCCACAGTGGTAGTGATAGTACACAGCCGGGCAGTCGTGGCCATATAACAACCATAAAGAAACCAGAAATCCCAAACACACACAAACATATGTATAGTAAAATGTGCCATACACAGCAACGTAACTGTCACATACACATAGGATGGCATATGCCGAATCGGAATATCCAGAAGCAGAACCCATGCATGCAAATGTAATACACAACAACCCCATCATAGCACGTAACCCGCACCCATGTCCGAATGTCCACCCAATCCAGCTAGCAGCCATGCACAGCTGCACACCTACACAGAGCGGGTATACCCCATATGTAGTAGGAAGTATTGTCCTAGGCAGTGACAGGCTTGCAAATATGTACCCCACATATGTCAACATCCCATCCCAGGTATTGAAATCCAAATGGCTGCATGTGAATGTGCCAGCAGAATGTGGACATCCCGCATGTGGTTACTGACCTGTCGAAACCCCATAGGTGTTCACACGCCACGGTGTCCATAACTGTGCACATCTGGACAAAGCAGTATGTGCAGCCACGGTACTGATGAGTAGCTATGCAGACATGCCAAACACAATACACAGGGCGGAACAGCCATCCACCAAGCAGGCCACCCCAGCAGGGTTGCCACATGCACAGATTGTCAAGGTGGGACATCACTCGTAGATGTGTGGATCTGTATGGTAAAACACCCACGGCCAATGCAAAGTATAGAATAACACGTATATGCAAGAATGAATGGTTATTGCATAGCATGTGAATAGCTCAAGCTATCCAATATAATAGTCATGTGTACCAGATAGAAAATGCCTGTAACATGCAAGTAGTAATGAAGGTAAGAAATACACTACTGTGTTAATATCACAGGACATATGGCACGTGTCAAGTGTCCACGCAGGACACAAATGTCCATAATGGGGCCTCCCCTGCAAAGAGGAACAAGTGCCAACCCCACCCCCCACTGAAGTATCGGCAGTAGAAATACAACCCAATGACACACCAACACCACCGTCCAACCCATGACAGCAACAAAAGCTGGACAAAGACCAACACGATGCGTGCACAAATAGGGACACATGTAAGCGGTGCTCACACAACCTTCAATAGGCCACCGAATAATAGTATGTACATACGCATGAAATGCTGCGAAGGATGTGTGGTAGTCCCCAGTATCACAGAGATACGTACACATATACACTGTAACCAACCATCACATATGTAACACAGCATACCTGCAGGTAATACATAGTTCAGTCATGTGCTACATAAATATACACGTATGAATGATGACAGGGGATAGACAATTGTGAATGGGAACAATGCACAACATGGAATATGTATGATAACCGGCACCACCCACATCATTGTATGCCAACAGCATAAGCTATTGTCGGTTGTCCAAACACCCGTGTCTGTAAACACGGATTGAATATTATAGCAATAACCCATGCCTGGGTGTGGGTAATGCTGGATATACCCATGGTTACCAAACAAAGGCAAATGTGGGTAAATACAGCATTACCTACACCCAGAAGTGGGTTATTGCTATTATACCATGACATCATGTAAGAAAATAAACTATTAATTCCCTGACATAATAGCATAGTAGAATGCCTGTCTGCTGCCCATCCGCAGAAGTCTGGCATCCGTGGCGGTGCTGATGTACTGTGGGAGATGTCTGTTGCTAATGTCGAAACTGTCTCACTATGTTAAACCCAGTTAACATAGCAAAACACTACAAAAAAGCAATGGAGAGCTTGCTGTCCCCGTCGCTTTGTTTTACAACCTGTCTCGCTATGTTAAATGTGTATAGCATAGCGAGACTGCCTCAAAGTAAGCAACGGACATCTCCATGGCTTATTTAAAGCTGTCACGCTATGTTAAACCCATGTAACATAGCGAGACAGGTTTTAAATACCGAGGTATACTAATGGAAATAGGTCCAGGCGACCGGACCGTTTTCCATTACTATAACTCGATTTACAACGGGGACGCTGCCCAATCAGCGTGCACGGTTTGGAATAATGGGGGGGTTATGGTATAATGAACATGGACAAACCGTGCCCATGTGCCTCGTCTGACATTCGTACATGGTCAGGGCAGTTCTGTACACTAGGCGGACAAGACCAAACCCAGAGCACCACATTGTCAGGGTGACAATCAAAGACCTGTATGCGTTGGGGCTATAAGCCTCTGTGATCAGAAAATCCCTGTGGTTACGCCATATGCATCCTGGGTCAAGAGCATTAGGGAATAGGGAATGTGTAACATGTAGTACCACTCTTTTCCCAGCAGGAGAATGGATGCCTGTGACGTAAGTGAGTGCGGGGGGGGATATGTTAATGTAGCTATGTACCATGGGTATGCATATAAATGAGACAGAACACCAAATGTGTAGTGGTCACAGCAACCGACCAACATGAATGCAGTCCCGTTTGAATTACGACTATAGAACATATAAATGTGAACGTGTAATTAATGCGTCTGTGCCGCAAAGACAGTTACATATGTAAAGGTGGAAGTGTGTTCCGCATATGTCCGTTAACCGGATCAGAGATATGTCCCTGGAACTGTCACAACTAATACAGTCCACATAAGCACACAGACTCGGTAAACATATGTAACCCGGAATACGGATATGCATGTCCGTCTGCGCATAACCCACAATAAGGGAATGCAAGTGCACCTGTGCGTGTGTGAGCCGCTCACAGCAAAGTAACCTAATGCCATTTCCCCCACGTTAGTTATACATGTCTCAAAACTGTCAGCCTCTCAAAGTATGGAACCGGACAATGCCATGCAAAGTACTGGTACAAATAGTGAGAAACACATGATATGTGCTAAGACAAACATAGAAAGTGGATAGAATAACGGGTGTGTTAGTAGCAGGGATTGACGAAGGTTATGCATCTGTAACCTGACCTACTTGTCAGAAGGTGCCACCGTAAGTCTCACATGAAATGCCAGCAAATTGCCAGATAGACACAGGTCAATGTAAAACACACCTAAGATAAAGGGTCAACCATCCGTACACTCTGCCAGTATCTGTACAGTGGAAAGGTATGGTATGGTTATAGATGTGTGTACACAGGTAATTTATTTATTTATTTTATATTATTTTACATTTGTTGACCGGGATAGTAAAACTGGATATATGTCCATTGTCAGCGGAGTCCTGGGGAGAAAAGCTCCGACAGGGTTAACAATGACAGATAGTTACAAAGACATATAGACAATTTACATAGTTTACAATGAAAAAGATTTTTACAGTAGAAACTACAGTTGGTTACAGTTCATTATATTCACGATAATTCGCAATTAGTTGAGTAAGACAAAAATGGCCTATTCTTTAGTTAATATGTGTTATTCTAGATTGATCTTATAGGTTGAATTGCTCATAGGACTGTTATGATTTGGAGAGGGTAGAGTTCTTTTAGGACAGTCATTTTAGACAGACATTAACAAAGCAAGGTATGAAACGAGGAGTTTACATGTATATATGTACACACAACAGACCTATGTCCCGTATATATGACACATGGATATAAATATGCCAAGTAATAGATAATATGGGTAGTCAAACAGACATCCACGAATGGGGAACATACAGCAGCAGTCAAAATCACTGGCCAGAAAGTGACAGTCCAGCAAGTTCTACACTTTAAACATGCACACTGGTGTCCATTGTAGGACTCCAAACATTTATCCATTCGCAGCACCTGGTACGATCGAAGCAAAAGAAGTGACAGCTGCAAATACGAATCAGCTATGCATGCACTAAAAGCAGGTTCAAGGGTGATGACACGTGTCCATGAAATGCAGGACATATGAACAGATATCCCTAGAGTGGGGAGTGCATATAAGTGCGTCCACATCCCAGTACCGCATACATTAACCATGTGTAATGTGTACCATAGAGGGTTGCAGGCATGGGAACCTGGGTATGCAGAAATGGGCCTAGGTGTTGTTTGGCAGAGAATCCGTAGGCCCGCCCCGTGGGAGGGATGTGGGTATAGCACATGTCTTTATCCCCACTAATGGTGCAAAGCCTCCACCGGATAATGCGGAAAGCAGGTTGGAAATATGTACAGCCCTAAATCAGTGTCATGTAGGCGATTCCCATGGATGGATATGCGTACGACCAAGATGGTACCCATAACTGGAAAACTGTCAGAATAACACAGCTGCAGTAAGGCATAGTACAGGAAATACAGATAGGGACTATATTATAAATACCCCAGACAAAGTCAGACCATTGTGCGAATACTGGCGTAGCCATGCATATGGATGTTATGAGTGTCACTAATCATGCAATGGAAATAGCGGTCACCATCACCTACCACACAGTCCGTAATGCCTAGGCAGCAATCAGCTAGGAAGTCACATCACTATGTGAAAAGTAGCAAGGGCAAAGGCCGAACGTCAGGGCGTGTACACATAATGACAACAGGTCAAGGGTATGAAGGAGCTAACCTGTCCAAAATACATGTACTGAACCGGTGATATAGGCGGACAGGTGAGAAGAAAGACAGCAGGACAAATGTGCAAACATGTATAAGTCATACCCCAGAAGATGTGAATGACAACGTATGCCCCATGAAGGTCAATGTGGAAGGTAACCAGACACAAAGGTAAGTGTCCCCCAGGGTGTCATGACGTGTTAACATAACAATTACCAGGCCCCCATAGTCGTACGTGAGCCCCGCCACTGACGGAAAGCGCAAATACGACGCACACATATGGTACATGAAAAAACAATTAGTGTGGATAAGCAGATGTAGACCTGTGTGAGGAGTACAACTGGCTGCATGGGTGTGTCGTGCAAATACAACGTAATGTCATGCGGTCTGTCATGCTGCCATACACTGTGTGTGTATTGTAGTCAGACAGTAGGTATGTTGTATCAGACACATACTCTGCAACTGCACAGATGTATGCAGACTGTGTAGAAGTATGCCTCATATGTTTGCTGTGTTCCACATAACAGTAACAGTCCGGCACCCTCATGATAACTGACGACAAGAAACAACGACAAACATGCGATGAAGACACCAAATCAGACAGAAATGCCATACACATGCATAACATATCACTGTGCCCACTATCAATGTTTCTAAGAGCAACATGTCATGACTGGCCCTGAGTGTCCCACTATCACATAAGGCCTTGTCCAGATATATGCTCCTTGAGGTGGAGTGTTATGAACAGACACAGATACATGTGTGTGGAAACATTATTATCCACTGCAAGACGATGAAATGTGCCGCAGTAGGAGGGGCAGTACTGTCTGCAGGTATGTGCTGAAATGCACATTAAACAGCAGTCTACATGGATTACCTATATTGGCGACACCTGCAGAGATGATTATAGTGGGACATACACACGACCATGCACACAGCTCAGATAGACATACACACACCATAAACAGGCAATGATACACTAAATCTATGGCATGTACGAGTACAGTGACAGTACAGCAAGGATAGCTGTTTGCCAAGATATACAGCAGATGTCTGTAGGGTATGAAACACCTCCCGGAACACGGACGTTGCATTGACATTTGGATCTGCATTGTACCACATTGCTATGTGTAAGCTGTGCACATATGCAATACATGGGACTGACAGCTGTCCATGCAAGAGCAGCGCCATGGGCATAAAATATGCATATGTATATACATCGAGAGAGATACAGACAGACACATGTGGCAAGGCCGGTAGTGGAACCTACACATCACTACCCTATCACACCACAGCAGGACGCACGTAGAGAACACGCTACGGTGGTCGCTAACCACAGCAGACACACAGGCAGTCCACTAGCTGCGTCTCAACATCCACAAACACAGAGATGTCAGCAGGATATGTGTGTGTTGCGAAGCGTCTAAAACCATAACCTACGAACCCATGCGGCTGGGAGCATAGACACACACACACACACATCTGGCAGGCATGGGAATTGACCTTACACCTACCTACCCTATTGCATGACAGTATGACACAATGACAGAACGCGCTACTCAGAGTACTGAACACAGCACTGTCAGAGGCATACGTCTAGGTGGGTGACATCATCCACAAAGGAATAGACGCTGATAGCTTAGCAAATGTACGTGTTGTGAGGCATCTAAAAGCATCACTGTCTCCAGAGGTGGCTGGAAACACACACACACACACACACACTTGAAAGGGCTGGGAGTTGAACCTACACCTACCTACATGAACACACCACAGCAAGATGCATTTACAGAACGCGCTACCGAGATTACTAAGCACAGCACTGTCAGAGGCATACTTCTAGGTGGGTAACATCATCCGCAAAGGAATAGACGCTGATAGCAAATGTATGTGTTGTGAAGTGTCTAAAAGCATTACTGTCCCCAAAGGCGGCTGGAAACACACACACACACACGCACACAGTGGGAAGGGCTGGGAGTTGAACCTACACCTAACTACATGAACACACTACAGCAGGATGCATTTATAGAACGTGCTACCGAGATTACTGAGCACAGCACTGTCAGGGGCATACTTCTAGGTGGGTGACATCATCCGCAAAAGAATAGATGCTGATAGCAGATGTATGTGCTGTGAAGCGTCTAAAAGCATTACTGTCCCAAGAGGCGGCTAGAAACACACACACACACACACACAGTGGGAAGGGCTGGGAGTTGAACCTACACCTAACTACATGAATACACTACAGCATGATGCATTTACAGAATGCGCTACCGAGATTACTGAGCACAGCACTGTCAGGGGCATACTTCTAGGTGGGTGACATCATCCGCAAAGGAATAGACGCTGATAGCAAATGTATGTGTTGTGAAGCGTCTAAAAGCAGTATTGTCCCCAGAGGTGGCTGGAAACACACACACACACACACACACACACACACACACACACACACACACACACACACACACACACACACAGTGGGAAGGGCTGGGAGTTGAACCTACACCTAACTACATGAACACACTACAGCATGATGTATTTACAGAATGCGCTACCGAGATTACTGAGCACAGCACTGTCAGGGGCATACTTCTAGGTGGGTGACATCATCCGCAAAGGAATAGACGCTGATAGCAAATGTATGTGTTGTGAAGTGTCTAAAAGCATTACTGTTCCCAGAGGCAGCTGGAAACACACACACACACACACACACACACACACACACACACACACTGGGAAGGGCTGAGAGTTGAATCTACACCTAACTACATGAACACACTACAGCATGATGTATTTACAGAATGTGCTACCGAGATTACTGAGCCCAGCACTGTCAGGGGCATACTTCTAGGTGGGTGACATCATCCGCAAAGGAATAGACGCTGATAGCAAATGTATGTGTTGTGAAGCGTCTAAAAGCATTACTGCCCCCAGAGGCAGCTGGAAACACACACACAGTGGGAAGAGCTGGGAGTTGAACCTACACCTAACTACATGAACACACTACAGCATGATGCATTTACAGAACGTGCTACCAAGATTACTGAGCACAGCACTGTCAGGGGCATACTTCTAGGTGGGTGACATCATCCACAAAGGAATAGACACTGATAGCAAATGTATGTGTTGTGAAGCATCTAAAAGCATTACTGTCCCCAGAGGTGGCTGGAAACACACACACACACACACACACACACACACACACACACACACAGTGGGAAGGGCTGGGAGTTGAACCTACACCTAACTACATGAACACACTACAGCAGGATGCATTTACAGAATGCGCTACCTAGATTACTGAGCACAGCATTGTCAGGGGCATACTTCTAGGTGGGTGACATCATCCGCAAAGGAATAGACGCTGATAGCAAATGTATGTGTTGTGAAGCGTCTAAAAGCATTACTGTCCCCAGACACACACAGTGGGAAGGGCTGGGAGTTGAACCTACACCTAACTACATGAACACACTGCAGGATGATGCATTTACAGAACGTGCTACCGAGATTACTGAGCACAGCACTGTCAAGAGGCATACTCCTAGGTGGGTGATATCATCTGCAATGGCAAGGATGCCGATAGGGAATGAATACAGAGTGAGCAGTCACACAGCATGTTACTATCCCAAGGTGGACGTACAGTAACACAGCAGTGCTGCACTCGGGAATACTACCTATCTACAGAGCAGTACAGCATGAAATGGATACGGGATGCACCACAGACAGTACACCCTTTGAGAGAGCAACCAGTGTGTATGATGTAGGCATCCATTGTGGCATAGCAACTACATATAATTAGCATGGACGGCCACCATGGCTATGCAAGATGTCATTGGGCATGGCTACATGCCTAGTATCAGACATCGGTGCCGAATGTACTGTGTGTCCATGCATGGCGTACTGGGCATGCTCACACACTTAGCATTTGCAAAGTGCAAACATGCATACACATGGAGTGTAATCAAGAAAGGGCAGAGTGTGGAATGTACTGTGTGTCCACCTACACAACAGCAAACCGGGCATGCTCACACACTTAGCGGGTGCACAGGGGAAACATACATGCACACGGGGTATACTCACAGAAGGGCGCAGTGTGCACTGTACTGTGTGTCCATCTACGCAACTGCTTACTGGGCATGCTCACACACTTAGCATTTGCAAAGTGCAAACATGCATACATATGGAGTGTAATCAAGAAAGGGCAGAGTGTGGAACGTACTGTGTGTCCACCTACACAACAGCAAACCGGGCATGCTCACACACTTAGCGGTTGCAAAGGGGAAACATACATGCACATGGGGTATACTCAAAGAAGGGCGCAGTGTGCACTGTACTGTGTGTCCATCTACACAACTGCTTACTTGGCATGCTCACACACTTAGCATTTGCAAAGTGCTAACATGCATACACATGGAGTGTAATCATGAAAGGGCAGAGTGTGGAACGTACTGTGTATCCACCTACACAACAGCAAACCGGGCATGCCCACACACTTAGCGGTTGCAAAGGGGAAACATACATGCACAGGGGGTATACTCACAGTAGGGCGCAGTGTACACTGTACTGTGTGCCCATCTACGCAACTGCTTACTGGGCATGCTCACACACTTAGCATTTGCTACGCGCCGTCCAGCATGCAGACGGAGTGTACACACTGCAGGTCACAGTAAGGTAAACCTGTCCACATGCACAGGGTGGTCACACATGCAGTTACTCGTACACACACAGATGACATCACAGGCATCACAGGTGTAGGTCAAACATGTACACACTGCAGTGAACACTGTAGCTGCCATACACCACCAAATGCTTCCAGCCCAAAAAAGCAGCCAAATATGAGACACCAACAAGTTGTATTCACATTTAATATAAAGTGAACTTCTTCAGAAGTTTCTGAAGAAGTTCACTTTATATTAAATGTGAATGAAAGCGCTAATACAACTTGTTGGTGTCTCATATTTGGCTGCTTTTTTGGGCTGGAAGCGTTTGGTGGTGTATCTTATTTTGTTTGGTTCTACAAGTGAATTTTGCGTTACTGTAGCTGCCATGCCAGCACCATGTCATCGGTGCAGCAGTAAGCCTCACAGTCCAACAACAGCATGTGATATATGTCCACAGGTCTGTATAGCAGTGTACACCAGTTGTGCAGAGTACGCATGTACTAACAATGATCCAACATGTGTGATGTAGTCCACCCATATCTGTATACATGGACAGGTCTGCTCCACACATACCACGGCCCTGACACAGCTGTGACACATGACTGCTGCTGTACCAGAGTAAACCAACGTCTGGATATGTCATACATGTGACTGTCTGGATGTGTGCATGGACTGCACACATGACACATACAAAGCCTGTGATGTACCACATGCATAACACTGGTGTACGCGGTGCTACACACACGAATGGAAGGTGGACCCATGTCTGTGGAATGCTCCCACTACAGGGTGTAGCGGTGTTGACTGGGACACATACCCTTGTATTGTTTGCCTGTGACAGCTGTGATACCATACCACAGTCCATGTTTCATGTATGTCAACACACATGTCAAAACGTAGCAATGCATACACACATGGCAACAGGAGACACATGTGACATGTGTACTGTGCACAGAGTAGCCATGCATGAGCAGTGGCCGATGTCCATAACATAGTTGCAACACCCTACCACATGCGTACCCATCATAGGGGCCGTTATATGGTGGCATAGAAACAGCATGTATGGAGGTATGCATGTACATCATGTGTTTAAACACCTGTCTGCATGCATGTGTGCAGGTGGTGGCTCACAGGTGTGTCACACACCATCCTACCCTGCCATGTGCATACAGTATGCTATGTCGCTGTTACATGACAGTGCTGACATAATGCACACCCAGTGTTCAGGAGTCATTGCCTGTATGTCACATGGCAACTGTAACACCTACCAAGTGCATATATCGGCACATCTGCCGGATAGTGTTGGTACACATAATGCACTACATACCGCTGCATGCCTGCACATGTATCATATGGCAGGTATAGTATTCCCAGCACTGACATGTGTGCATGAATGTGTGCCCATGTATGCCACATATCGGGGGGAACATGTCCCACGTGCTACACATCCCTGTACACCATAGTAGAGATCTGTACATACCTCAGTGTGGAGTGCATGGATTTGGATGGTGCAGTACATGCAACACGTTGTCTCTCCGTGTATACAAGTGTGGTCACCACAATGTGCGTGTGTCGACATGTTTGTATGTCTGCTGCTTGGTGTGAGGGTGTATGCAAATATACTGTTGTGAACGGACACTAACCACACAGGGTGACCATCTCGTACTGGTGCTGCATTGCACAACCCTGTCGATGCCATAGGTGTGAGCCATACTGGCCACCTGTGCAAGTCCACCCCCTGTGACATGGCATGTGGGTGCATAGTATTGTGAGGGTGCTGACCACACAGGCAGGTGTCCCCATCTGCACACTATGGGGTGTGTGTCATAGTGGTGTACACCCCACGATTGCGACCATATTCCTGTACTGTTACAGGGTCCGACTGCTGCACAGCATGCCCCACAGCTGACAGGTGACACGTGAAGTCAGTGGTCAGCATGCTGTGTACGACACCTGTACCATGTCACCATACCTGTAGTGTGTCCTGCTATGTATGTGACGTCTCTGTCCACTGTAGCCTGTGGCACCGACCACATGCATCAGGTGCAGTATATGTGCGGACTTGTGTGTCATGTAGGTGTCCAGGCAGGTTGCGGGTACATGTAGTATGCTGCTATTGCCAGATGTGCCTGTGGGTAGTCCACAGCTACACGTGGGGGACCGATAACAGTGCTCCCTGTAGGCACATGCGAGTACACCATGGGAGGGATTCAGGTTATCAGAACCAACATGGTGCTACACATGTAACCGTCACACATACCGTGAACACATCACAATGCATGCTGCACCTGCACAACATGGTATGTCTGCTGCATGTTGTCAGTACACAACCCACGTCACATACGCATCTGTCAGTTTTCATACACAACCACTGCAACATACACATCCCACGCTATGCATACACAGGTATCACATACACCTCTCACTATCCTGTCCACCCTGTGCATCAGAATATATTTGCATAACCCTGCACCGATGGAGTGGATGACAGGGATACAGCAGAGGCTTCATCATATGCACAGGGTGATATGTTAGCCAGGGGCATAGGCTGCACCAATGGATAACATCATGTGTGTGTGTAAGGGCCGGTGAGTTTACTGGGCATGTCTGTGCAAAATGCATGTGGATGTGGTGGAGCCCTACAGTTGTGTCTGCTGTGTGTGGGTATGTGTGTACACAGTTCAGCCATATGTGATGCCTACACGGGGTATAATTGACAGCCCCAGACTGTACAGTACAGGTTGTACAGCTCACTGTGTCCGTCCGCAGCCATGTGACCTGTGTCTGCCTGGGGTTGCACGGGCACTACCAGGTGGAGGTATAGAGTGGCTACTGTCCGATGACACATGTCCGCTGGAACCGTGTCCATGATGGGACCAGCCAGGGCCACGTCCACATGGCCTGCTGTGTCCTGGTGTGGACAGTGCAGCACTAGCTGCACTGCTACTGCTACCGGCACTATGGGAGTGGGCATGAGAGGTGGCACGCACACGTCGACCTCCACTAGGTGGTGTTGCTGGCCTACGCCCACGTGTCCTACGCCTCACCCCTACCAGGTTTTCCAGCACAGACAGCTCACGCTCGCGGATTGCCATGCCTTGGTCGAGGATTCCAACCATTTCACCTAATCACCTATCCAGTACATTAGCAATCTGCTGTTGAGCATTCACCAATGACTGGATGTTGTCATTTAGGGTACAGATTGCAGCCCTCTGCAGCCTCTGCCCTTCTTGGTTCTGCCGTTCTGCACGTGCCTGTGCCGCCATTACAGTCTGGAACATGCGTCTGGTGATACCAGCTGCTGCGCCCTGTACTGCAGGTGCATGTCTGCCAGAGGTCCTCCTACGAGCAGCACCAGCCACATGCCTGTGTGGCACATCACCAGTCATTACACTGGCAACATGGTGTGTAGTCACACCTTCTGTAGCCACCACACATTCCTGTTCAATGCCAACAGACACTGACTGTCCTTCCTCTATGGGCAACGGTGATGTGGTATGTGTTGGCATCAGAACCGTGTGCGGGGATGAGGGGGACATAGGTGGGATGGTAACCAATGGCGCAGATTCTGCCCCTGACAACCCTGCCCGTACCTCATGCATATAGTCATCACCGCTAGTATCTGTGGGGACACTAACATCAGATGGACCACAGGAGGGTAACACACCTACACCACCTGTGAATGCAAAGACATACTGTAAGGTACATTACACACTGACACACACACACACACACACACACACACACACAGACACACACACAGACAGACACACACCCACAGACACACACACACCCACAGACACACACAGACAGACACACACCCACAGACACTCACACAGACAGACACACACCCACAGACACACACACAGACACACAGACAGACACACACACACAGACACACCATGCATGTGATATTTCAGATGGCATGCAGCATTCCTGCACTACAGCACAGGGAATGCAGCTCAGACATTAATAGTGTTAGTATGCATACCACCCTGGGGTGCACACTACATCAAGCAGGTGTCATATCAGTAGGCATGCAGTACACACAATCATGGTAGTTTGCATGCATCACCGTGATAGACCATGTGGCTACAAACAGGTTAACAGTACACATGGCAGCACCAGCCACATGCCTGTGTGGCACATCACCAGTCATTACACTGGCAACATGGTGTGTAGTCACACCTTCTGTAGCCACCACACATTCCTGTTCAATGCCAACAGACACTGACTGTCCTTCCTCTATGGGCAACGGTGATGTGGTATGTGTTGGCATCAGAACCGTGTGCGGGGATGAGGGGGACATAGGTGGGATGGTAACCAATGGCGCAGATTCTGCCCCTGACAACCCTGCCCGTACCTCATGCATATAGTCATCACCGCTAGTATCTGTGGGGACACTAACATCAGATGGACCACAGGAGGGTAACACACCTACACCACCTGTGAATGCAAAGACATACTGTAAGGTACATTACACACTGACACACACACACACAGACACACACACACAGACACACACACACACACACAGACACACACACAGACAGACACACACCCACAGACAGACACACACCCACAGACACACACACAGACAGACACACACCCACAGACACTCACACAGACAGACACACACCCACAGACACACACACAGACACACAGACAGACACACACACACAGACACACCATGCATGTGATATTTCAGATGGCATGCAGCATTCCTGCACTACAGCACAGGGAATGCAGCTCAGACATTAATAGTGTTAGTATGCATACCACCCTGGGGTGCACACTACATCAAGCAGGTGTCATATCAGTAGGCATGCAGTACACACAATCATGGTAGTTTGCATGCATCACCGTGATAGACCATGTGGCTACAAACAGGTTAACAGTACACATGGCTAACGTTACCTTGACATGTAATCTGCTGACATGTGCAGTGACATGTATACATGTGTGACACAATGGTGTCCCACCACATGCACCGCATCATAATGGGCTTCACAGTGCAGTGTTGTGTGTACAGCCTACAGATAGAATGCATGTTTAGCACATATGTATGTGCAGGTGTGGTTAGTGTGAGCCGTGTACATAGCTATACAGTGTGGTGTACTGGCACTGTGTCACTGCATGGCAACATGACGCATGTATGTTGCTGTGCAATGCATAACATGGACGCATTGCATTGCCATGACTGCAACACAGTCATGCTGTTCCACAGCACGTATATGGTAGACATCGGTGACACCTCCGGTGGCTGCAGACAGGCATTCCGGTTGTCTGGTGTAACACATCAAATGTACAGGTGGTCCACTACGGCTATGATTGCACTGTGTGTGGACAATGTGCAACGGGGTCTATCCACATCAGGTGTACTGTGTGGCAACATGCCTGTGGCTATCACCCATGGCCATGTGTGAACGGGACTTGGACAATTGTGTGTGATGGGCATCTTGTACACATGTCTGTGGTGTCCCATGTGATATACACCCATACATGTCAGAGGTGTCACATTCCACAGGGCTATGCAGACAACAGTGTGGATGTTTGTTATGTCGGGTGTAGGTCATGTGATGGTGTGACAATATTGCAGACAGAACACCAAAAGCTTGGGACAGGTCGGGTGGCGTGTCACAATGTGTGCACACAATGTAGGGGCATATGTCACATTGGTGACACCTGTGTGCTACCCAGATCACTGCTCACTGTGTGGTACTGTGTGCGTACCACGAATGTTGTTCCAATGCATACTACATATGCATCCATTGTAGAACACCTTCACCGTGGTATGCATAACTGACCGCACATATCACATTGACAGGTACTGTGGTTTCATGCCGGTGTATAATATATCTACTGCACACGGGTGGCATGTGTGTGTCTGATGGTGCAACCTGTATAACGTGACTGGAACTAAACCCAGGTGTGCATGTTATACCTGGCCACATGGCAAATAACTCTACACTGTAACATGCCTGATACTGACAACAGTCTCACCTGTGACGGACCCATGTCTGTGCGGCACGCCAGAGGTACCTGTATAGGGGCGACACAACAGTATAAACATTATCCATGACTGTATGACAGCCACAGTTTGCACTGTGCATGTGACATCACGTACCTGTGTGATAGCATATGGTATGCACACGTCTGCATACACAACATAGCATACTGTAGTATGCGGCTTGTGTGCCCATATACCTGGCATGTGTTGTTACTTTACATGATGTACAGTGACACCTGCAACTACAGTGGATATCATACTCATATGCAGGACTGACTTACCAGGCAGCTCCAGGCTCATTGGTTGGGAGACACCCACCTCCACAATGGCGGATAGTGTTTCTGCATGCTGTTCCCTGGGTGTCCCCAGACTGGCCAGTAGCTCCTCTGTGTGTGTGAGTGGGGGCTGGGTTGGTGGCCCCCCACCTGTTCCACCTTGTTCTCTGGTGATTGCAGTGGCACACTGTTTTGCATGCCGTATGAGGTCCGTGCAGTGTCGGCGTACCTGCTGGTAGGTGCGGTTGTTGCCACCCACGTCATTCACCCTCCTGCGTATATCCTGCCACAGGTCATCCCGCTGCTGCGCTTGCTGTGGTGCATGGCTGAACAGCACATCATAGTTGTCATGGAGCAATGGTATGATTACTTCATCCTCCTGGCGACTGAAGGCTGGGAGTCATGAATGTGGCATTATCTGTAAGACATAATGATGGTGACAGGTCACATTCACGCTGATGTACTGGCATACCGCTGAACATACATTGCTATGACATGTACGACATCTGCACAGTAATCTCTGGGATGCATCATGACACTGACACAGCTGACGTGTTGCTGCCACACCTGTCACACCGTTATGCAGTGGATATCATATCATATCTCTGTGTCAACTCATCACACTGTACATGCTCCATGTAGATGGTAACTTGCTGTGGACATGTGTACCTGCCTGCACCTGTGTCCTTACCAATCTGCACTTGGCCCGATGTGTCCACAGTACTACTGTTCACCTGGATGCTGTGTATATGTCACATAGCATCACAGACGCAGCCGTTATGGACGTCAGCAGTGGCACTGCACACATACACATGGACACCTGTACATGCATGTGTTTTGCCATATACATCTACTCAGCACTGTACGGGTGTTGGACATCCTGCCACGGCTCGCCTGTATTGCACATGTGATACACATGGGACAATGTGTAATCATATGACATTTGCAGGGATGGTCACACATAGCATGTGCGCGCACGTTTTACACGCTGTCACACAGCAATTGTGACACCACAAGCTGCATCAGTGCCACATTACTGATACAGTCAGTTGATAGTGCATGTGCCATGTGGCCATCGCACCATGTATGACTGTGATGGCACGTGCAGACGTGATGGACAGGGTTGCATGGTATGGCAGGGTATATCACATATATGGCACAGGGATGTGTCCAGCCTGTGGAATACCAGTATTGGGATGGTGGCTGTCCATTCCATATGTCGTTTCTATGGGTATATGGACATGTCGCATGTCCATCATCATGATGTGGATAATGTCCTTCTGCAAGGTAGGCAGCATGCTGCATGGTGGGGGTGTGTATGGTGCATGCTGGTATCGCACACCCATGCATACACATTACCCCTGACAGGTGCTATGTGCTGTGATATTGTTCAACACAGTGCTGTATATGCCCGCACGGTGATATCCCGTGCACATGGATGCTACCCCGACCTGACATGGGTACCTCATATGTCTACATCCAGTGGCTGCTGTCACCACCACGTCGGCGGGTGCACCGCACAGCAGCATCCCTTCCACAGTGACCATGGTGTTGAGCACAGCTGAGGTATTCATTTATGGGGACGGGGATGTTCACATAGCGGTGGCAATGCTGGTATCATCCATCAGACCATAAACGTATGACACACACCTCACACACACAGCCCATTCAGTATGTTGTTCGCAACACTGACACAGCTATACTGCTAGGCCAGGTCCATTCCCAGCTGTACATACACAGATGCATAACATATCTCTCTGTGGCATGGGCTACAATGACGGTGGGGTTCAACACATACCGTGTTCGACTGTAGCTGGTGCTGATGTTGTGTGCACATGTCAACACATTAACCCTGTTCTACTGTAGCCAGTGGTGATGTGCTGTGCACATGTCAATGCTGCACATTGTGTTGATGTCTGTCTGTCAACAGGCCACTGGTGGAACACGCAAGGGTATTTGTAATCAAATATACATGCCGCCCTGTACAGCTGTACTGCTAACATCTCAGGTGCTAATGTGTCATGGACATGCACACCTTACCCGGCATTGCCACCCGTACTCATCACCTCTTGTGGGTTGCTATTATTCAACACCCTATTTGTATTGTATTGTCAAGATATGCACCTGTGCAGGACATGTGAACATGTAATGCGCTACTGCGTACCTTTGCACCTATTGCACAACATGTCACACAGGTACACTGGCAGTCATACACTTCACAGCTTGCTGATGGTACGACAGGTGTTGTACACACTTAACACATATCCTGTGGGACATGGTCGTACGTACAGGCATGTCCAACCGTCACATACCAGTGCTACCCCTATATGACGGATATGTCATACATGTGGCAATACAGCAACTGTCACATGTACTCGTGCAATTCCCCCCTACCACTGTACAGCGGTACTGCCTGTGGGAGATGTGCTTCTGCATCCATGCTGTGCCCATAGCTGTCAGTTGTACATCATTACATGCAACGTACCTCATTTGGTGTTCTAACGGGTGCATGTTCATCACAGCACCACATTGGAAGGGTCAGTCACACAGTCATTGTTGTACACGGTTTACATGCCAGCCATGGCTTACTAGATGGGAATCATTGTAATTCATTGGGATATCATATGTATACATTGGAGCAGCGTATTCCAGCCATCATATACCCTTCCTAGATGACACTGTTAGGCAGCCAGTAGTAGGTGTTCTACAATCTACACATTAGTCACACAGTACGAGGGCTACTGTTACCCATTCTGGGGACAGGGTGCTGACAGCTGTGGATGGGGGTGATGCTGTCGACAACCATGACTGCACCTGACGGTCACGTCTGGATGGGTAACATTCACAACACACACCGACCATTATGTAGTAACACATCATCTACAACAATGGACATTCCTGCAAGAACAATGTATGCAATATGTCTGTATGACCACTGTAGGCACCACTGGTGGCCCCCAGCATGGCAGCCAACATCAGTGTATATCACGCAGACTCATGGGTACACCATTCACAACACACCAGTCACGGATGACGCTGTTGTGAATCACACTGCAGTTCCACACATCATGTTACACAAGGCATCATGCACTGAGATGTTGCGGACGGGTGAACACCTCTGAAACTCAACATACGCACATGACACATCACCTGGTACAATATATCTCTCATACATCATGTTATTGTGACTGCCCTGTGATGGCAATACACAGACTACGTGTACTGGGACATGCAATGGCTCACCAGTGTTATAGCCCTTGGGTGTGTGTCTAGCCATGGTGTACAGTCGGCAGTGGTCTGGACATGGGGACACTGTACATTGACCTACTGTGTCACTGCAACAGCTGCCTATACTCCTACTGTTATTGTACAGGCATGTGGTATCTGACTGCTATGACAGTCCAGGTCAAACACAATGCTGTGGCACTCATGACCTGCAGCCATCGGCCTGGGGTGTAGAGCACACATGTACATCATCACATGCTATACTGCCTCTCTGGCAGTTTCACATAACTGTCACCGGCAGGGCTGTAACTGGCAGGCACGGCATGGGGTCATGTGGAACAATGCTTGCATCTTCCACTGTGATGCACACAAGCGGGGCACACACACTATTGCACCACTCACATATCTCTGTGGTGACTGGGACCTGCCTCCATGCTCGGCGCAGCACACCTGTGATTATGGATTGTACACGGACCGTACCTTCCAGGCGCATACCTGGACCGGAACACCCACAGATGAGGGGTTCACACATCACACAGTGTTTTGCACACATCCAGGATAGTTGCTCAACACAATGCATCATAGGTGCTCCATGTGCAGATAACTGTGTTTGTGACCACTATACACATTGTAACACGCGACAGAGTCGACAGTGTACACCACAGGTTACATACCGTCTGTGTTGTTATAGTGTACATTGGGCCTCAGACAGCTACCACTGCTGTGTGCTGCCAGTAACCCACACTTCCCTGGGATAGACACCCATGTACCTACACATGCTTGAGTCATGTACTCCGCTCAGCTGGGTGAAACAATACACAGCACATACCATACCTACACTACCCTTAGCATGAACACTACCTCCATGTGACTGGTGCGACACACCTGGGTTATCCCCTCTTTGGTGGATTCAACACATATGCTACACGGCCTTGCTAGCCACACCCTGGAAACACACCCATCACAGCATGCACGGAACATGTGTACTACAACAACTACTACGGACGTCTGCTGACAGCAGTTGTTAACATCATGACACCCAAGCAGATGGACACTGCACATACATATGCTGACACATACCACAGTGCGCTGCAGTAGCATGTACACAATTGCAGGAATCATGCTATTCCACACAGAGACATGGCGGTACTGACCAGTTCACAGACACCACTGTGGTGGTCATGTTCCATGCACATATGATGTACAACCACATGTACAGGCTGTTGCACAGTGATGTACATTCACATGTGTGGGGTGCATCACTTTTCAGCCATGGTGGGTCCCCGAGGTCCATCATCACATACTCCAAGGCTAGCTACCTAAACATGACTGCCGCACATTGCAGTGTGGAGCCTCAGGCATTGTGGTGGTATGTCAGTATTCTTTGGCGACATCCACATCTGATGTCACATACAATAGTCACCCAAGCATTGCAGACCGAGCTAATGTTGGCAACGTGCCAGGCGATGGGCGTACTTACCGACAATACACCCTCTCACTCACTACAGGGTCGCAATCCGTACATGGCCATCGTAGTGTCCCTGTGGTCACATACACAGTACTGACATGCAGACAATATGTCCTGGGACACTGGCCCAATGTCACCTTCCAATGTCCCTGGCTATAATGTCCCACCAACCTGTTCGGTATATGTCTCCGCACCAGGCCACTATATTCACTGCTAGCCTTTTGTCGGACATTGTGGACCCTGACTGCCGCACAGTGGCATTTATCGCACTATACATGGGTGGCACTGCATTGCACGAGTGGGACTATAGTCATACACCCATGACTGGACCATTCTGCATGGCAATGGGGCACATCCTCAGGAACGTGATTCCCACACACATTGCTGGCCTCCAGTCCTTTCCTAGCACCTGTGTTGGGCTTGTGTATGCCACAGCAAGGCACATACACATCTGGCCACCTGTCATACAGTTGCATGGGAAGTTGAGGATGGTACAGAGGCCGACATATCATACGTTGTCCTCACATTGCCTTTCAGCAACATTCCACATTCTGGTATTGACAACATACACATCCACCTGCACATCATACCCTGTGTCTCTGGATGTTATGCTATGTGGCTCATGGACTGTACACACAGTGGTGCCAGCATACCATAGTACCTACTACATGTCAGGTACATATTGCATTACACAGTCCTCAGTCATAGGGCCACTCATGTTCACTATATGCTTACATACGGAACATGCTGTCACAGAGTACTGTCCATGCCTAGATTTCCCACACCTACATACCAAGTGCCATTATTGCTCCACCAGCTCATACAGATACCAACCATACGGGTGTCAGTGTGGTGGATACTTCATATGCGCCTCATGGCATCAGGATGCATGACACATGGTGCATGCACATCACCTTTGCATAACAACATTCACCCACTGACTATCACATGGATAGTGGTCCCGTACATACATATCACATTGTACATGGTTGCAGTACACACATATGCCACACACAGTCCTGTGGTTACCGTATTCCACTGTGGCATGGATATCCTTCTGCAAGGCCACACCTATCTGTACTGTGTGTTATGCCAGTACATAGGTAGCCATTGTACCTGTGAACTACACACATCTACACACAGTCAAGGGTACAATAACACATTTATGGTGTACCTTCAACAACAGCTACAGCTTTACATGGTACAACATTGACATGCCACGATGTTTACTGGGCTCAGTTTACATATGCGGCTGACATACGGACAACACATCTGTACACATCTGCATACCACATACTCAGGGGTGTCTTCTGCTCTGACACGGCCCATGTCCTCCACATTAGTGATGCATATTTACATTTGTTGACCGGGCTAGTCTAGCTGGATAGATGTCCATTTTCAGTAGAGGCCCGGGGATAAAAGCTCCACACACAAAGGAAAAAAGCCCAATAGAACAAAGTAAACATCTTTGTAACAAATGACTAAGATAGAAGAATGTCCAAAAAGGACAGGTTACATAAAGACTACAGTAGGCAGAGAAAATACAATATATATATATATATATATATATATATATATATATATATATTATATATATATATATATATATATATATATATATATATATATATATATATAAAACTATACTCCTCATACATGCCATCTGCGGTGGGCAGTGTGAACGGAATGCTGCTGGATATGTGCACACACGCCACACTGCATGGGCTGGGCTTCTGTGTTACTTCCACGAACACAACACACACCATGCTGTGGAACATAGGTCCTGTGTACATCCCGCAGGGACACACGGTAGCACTGTTCATGTGATACCTCCATTGCTGTTTGAGTGACACATAGTCCTGGTACCACCACAGCAGCGGTACTGTGTAGTGGTGTAGTTGACACCTGCCTCTGCTGTTCACAGGACACTACCATGGAGAGGTGACACTACTGTGTGCACTGCCCATGTGCTTACACGTGGACCTGCCAGACTGCATTGTTGCCCACTGTGCACCTGTGCAGCTACTACAAGTCCTTTGGGCATGGTTACTTGGTGTCCCTTCCATTTAGACTAGCTATCATACTACTACTCTGTCCCATACCTACAGGCCATATGTATCCTGTTATTGTACATTCAATAGACGATACCTTTGTTATGTATGATATGCCTGTGATACTGTGTATGATATCTGTCATATCTACCTAGACAACTTTACATTACACATATTTCACATACTATCCCCTAATGCAGGGCATACTTGCACGTCGGCCACACCTTACATATGACATCAATGGTATATGCTCATACACATGCGTGCTGTGACAGTATACATACATGTACTATCCCCTGCTATGGCGCTTCCTTATTGGACATCCACTGCCAGCAACAGCGTGTGGTATGGCATTGTTCTCTTTAATGCCCTCCTGTGGCATCCCTTGTGGTGTCTCCGCTGTGTACATGATGTCCCACTGCTGTACACACGGTGTCTACAAGCGTTGGTATGCTCAGCAAGATATCACTACATAACTACCTTTCACCACTTTCTGCATTACGGACAAGTGTAATTAATTACAACCACCATTCACATACAGTACAGCTTATTAATACAGATCATGCATTACATAACCTTACATATTGTGTGTTCTACATACATTGTTGGTGTGTCATTCCGTGTATCGTGTATCGTTTTTCCGTTTCCTTTCGTTTTCGGTAGTACAATGCTTTTTCGGTATGAGCATACGGTTTGAATATCCTGAGAGTCATCCTTATATACGTCGATACCTGCAACATGTGGATTCATCCCACCAATTGCTGTTCCTCAGTGAGTAATTATGTGCATATCACCTGTATATCTACTCCATTCAGAAATTACGTGTCGATACAGGGGTATAATTGGAGTCTCCACCTGGGCGTTGGCTATTTGCCCTACCTTCGTGGAGATGGTCTGTATTGTCTTATGTTATGTGTAACTGCATCTGCTATGCATAGGGACAAGTATATTCTGCATTCAAGTCACCCGTGGATTGTGTGTGACAGGTGTAGTATTTGGTTCGACATGTGGGTGTACCTGTCCTGCCGACGAATGATAACAGGGTATTGCATTCCAAACTGTAACATGGCTATTGTTTGCATTTATACAACGCATGCAATTATGCATCCGCCTTTAATTGTGTCTCCCACGCGATATGTTGTGGTTATGCAGATGTCATTGACTGACTGTATGTTTGTGTGTCTATTACGGTTTGTATTCCTTTATTATCTACAGTGGGGGATATCGGTGGTTGTACGTCACGGATACGGTTTGTGGGCCTTGCATCTCTACATAACCAGTATAGTTGTCTGTGTGCTCCATCCCTACTTGGAGAGTTAACAGTTAATAGTCTTTTGTTATGGGATTGTAGGTTGGGCTGTTGTCATGTGGTGTCGGTATCGCCTGCAGGTGAGCTTGATGCATGTATACCTCCGTAACATCTGTGGTATATCAGCGGTTATGTGTATGTGACAACTATCCCTTGTCAGTCTGTCCCAGATATTTGCAGTCATTGTGGTCCTGTTGTTGGGATAGCCTGTTTGCCAGTGGTTGCCACATATTCAGATGGGAATTGATTGTTTGACACTTGTAGAACACACAGCGGTGTTTACGGGCCAACACATGGCCACGGTCAGTACTGGGGTAGCACATACATATTTCCGCGATACATACCTATTGCTGTGTGGCTTTGCCAACGTATCATATCGCATGTAACATATCAGTGTCGTACATGCAGGCATGACTATTACATACGTCCTTTCCATTTCTTATGGGGAATATTCCTGTGCTACCATCTGGGACATATTCACTTTGTATCGTTCTATGTCACGACACACCTAGCCAGGGTGGGGCTGTCACTACTACTGTGGGACTAGTAGTGAACATATGCCTGAGGCTAGTTTACCGTATGCCTACACCTAATATTCTGCTCTGCCTCTAACTTGGCACAAACATACACATGTTGCAGGCACACACACATTACACTCACACAGCGACGCACACGGCACCCTCAGCGCACACGTACACATACTACGGCACTCACGGGGACGGTTGCACACAGTACCTACGTGGACCGCAACACCGGTGGCAGTATCTACCTCTCCCTTCATATCATCATACTATTACACGTGCATGTACTGTTACAGTACTGTGTTCTGGCGGTCTTTCAGCCTCGCGGTTATGCATATCGGTATGTTACACGTTCCATGGTTCGCGGTATCCTCTTATTTTGAACCTCCCGGATGTTCAGATTGTCGTTGCACTATGTATACTATGTACAGATATCGCGGGATACCTCTCAGTCACCTTATATCCCTCTAATTCCCTGCCTTATCTGTATCATATATACGTACATGTGTACATATTTATCTATCTATATATATATATATATATATATATATATATATATATATATATATATATATATATATATATATATATATATATACATATATATATATATACATATATATATATATATTTATATGTATACATCTTGCAGCGACCGTGGCAGGCACACAGCAACGCCATATGCTGTAGGACTCACGTACTGTTCAGGTGTTGGCGTCACATGTTCCACTGGCTGTTGGGTTTACAGTGTTTGGGGGCTGCCTATGTTGGAGTCACACATAAGGCCACCCATACATTACACTTTACAGGTGGTCATGTTTGTGTGCCGTCCATTTCACTGTGTGCGCAGGTGGGGAGGTGTCAGTCTATGGGGCCTACGCTGTCAGAGTATGTGCTATACGTTCCCTCTTTGCCAAGGCGTAGGCATATTGGGTACGCCTCTGTCTGCCTACTGGGGCTGGCACAGTGTGTTCCTGGTCTGGAACCCTCTGTGCCTGGACTGGCCTTGGCAATTGTGGTGGGCTTTGTGGCCCTTCACCATTATGTCCCTGCAGCAGCTGCTTCCGCAGGATCATATTATTTAGCACGGCACATACTATGAATATGTGGGCACATGTGCCTGGAGAGTACTGCAAGGCTCCACCAGATGTATCCAAGCACCGGAACCGTGATTTCAGCATCCCGAACACATGCTCTATGATTATTCTAGTTTGTGCGTGTGCTTCATTATTGGGCGGCCACGGTGGTGCAGTGATTAGCATTGCCGCCTCACAGCAAGAGGTTCTCCGGTTCGATCCTCGGCTGGGGTGCCTTCTATGCGGAGTCTGCATGTCCTCCCTGTGGTCGCGTGGGTTTCCTCCGGGTGCTCCGGTTTCCTCCCACATCCCAAAGACATGCTGCAGGTGGATTGGACACTCTAAATTGGCCCTAGGTGTGCGTGTGAGTGTGCCTTCTGTGGAAGGTTGGGCGCTGGGCTGGCAACTCGACACCGTAAAACTCCACTGCCATTCAATGTGCGGACAAGGTGATCCGCTGTGGTGACCCCTAACCGGGAAAAGCTGAAAGAAGAAGAAGAAGAAGAAGTGCGTGTGCCTCATTATGGCATTCTTGCATGTGTGTGTGTGTGTGCATTTCTGATAGGAGTCATCATCCATGGCTCCAGTGCATAGCCAGCATCCCCCACGAGATGGCCTTGTGGGATGTCCCCCCTGACAAATACCTGGTACAGCTGTGAGGCATGCCAGATATGGGAGTCGTGGTAACTTCCAGGGCTGCCAGCACGCACATCCATGATAATGCCCTGGGCATTGCACACGACCTGGCAATTGATGGAGTGGAATCCCTTGCGGTTTATGTAGCGTTTACCCTGCTCGCCAGGTGGTGACTTGATTTGTATGTGCGTACAGTCTATCGCACCCAGTACCTCTGGTTATTGTGCCACATGGTGGAAGTGGCGCATATTGCTAGCCAACTCCTCCTGAGATCTGGGGAAGTATATATGCTCATTGGCATGTGGTAACATGGCATCCAGGAACTGGTGTAGTACCCTGGATGCTGATGCCTGTGAGATGCCCATTATATCTCCAGTTGGCCTTTGAAAGGTACCTGTGGCCAGTATTCGCAAGCTTACACATACCTTTGTGTCCACTGGGATGGGTTTCCCACTGTTGTTTCTTGTTCTCAGGCATGGCCGGCACAGCTCCACTATTTGCTGTAACATGTCCCTGTCCACCCTGTAATGCTCCACTATCTCCTGGTCATGTAGCCCCTGGTAGGTTACCCTTGGTCTGAACACTCTCCTCCTCCTCCGAGGCCTGCGGTGGTTGTCGGCACCCTCCTCCACAACACCGTCTGTCTCTAACACATGCTGATGGATCACAGCTACAGCAGCACCCAACATGTACATTTTAAAAGTTCCCTGTGTGTTTACACCTATGGTGCGGCGTTTGGGAATACATGGCTGTGTGTTGTGTGCATTCACACTTTATACTATTGTGCTGTGCACACCAATGATGTCATAGGGTGTGTTTGTACGGCCGTATCTAAGGGTTATCTTCCGTGTTTTACCGATGGAACTACAACGGTGTTGTCTTTGGTGTTGCATTACTCTTGCCTGCCATGGATTACCTTTCGACCTTCCCTTACTATTTCTGCACATTGCACCTACCATTTTCTGGCATGCATCCTGCAGAGCACTGTCATTTCTACTTTCATGGACATGGCATATCATGCGTTTTGTGTGCTACTGCCGTTGTGCTGCCTGTCTGCTTTGCTCTGCTGTGTCAGGTCTTCTATCTTTGCAGTCTGCTACCTCCCCTACTTTCTTTGCATTCATATGCCTCCCCTATCCCGTTTTGCAGGTTTCTGCATGCAGAGTTGTCAGCTGCCACCGATTGGCCTTCGTGGGTTGATTAGTGTTGATTGCTCATTAGTACTCCAATTACACTTCTTCTGCATTTACTTATATTCTTCACATCACCTTCCTGTTTCCGATATTGTTTGCGGGGTGTGCGTCACATGACTAGGTTCTGGGAATGTTGACATCCTCGTACACATGCACTTTTGCGCATATTGTGTGCTCTCAGCTAAACTATTACCCCACACCCCGGTCCTGCAGCTTTGATTTGCGATGTACAGCCCAGGTTTGCTGTGCTCCAATGTGCTTACTGCTACGGTGGCACACCCCTCTGCAGATGTCATGTATTCCCTCTGAGCCACTCCTCGGTGTATTACCGCTGCGCCATTTGGTACATCCTTAGTCCGGCGGGGAATTTGCGAATTATCTGCCTCATTTGCATGGCATTGACTACTAATTCATAGTTACCACGCCGAAGACTGCCGCGAGTCCTTGGCAACCCTTGCACCGTGGTTGTGGCGTTCCATGCATACCATGGTGTATTATGCTGTGGACCTGATGTTTATTACGATGCTGTTTTATAGCATTGTTATATTATTTCATTATGTTGCACCTTCCGCACACATGTCCTGCAGTTCTGATGTGAGTTACTGTGGACATGCCATTTAAGTTGTTATTTACGTGTTGTGCATGTTTTCTTTTGCCATTGTCTGTGTATTTTGCCATTGGCATATGTTAACAGTGTTATACCTGGGTCTGACACTCTTCCGTTACTCCGATGTTATGTTTGGGAAAATGTAAACCGTTTTTTTTGGTTTACATTGCCGTGGGCTTATGCTATGCCTGCACCACTTTGTGAATCGCTATATGCCTTCATTTTCATGGTGACACACCGTACATGGGGTGTTTAGCATACCTACGCCGGGGGATGCGCAGATCTGGTGCACGCTGGTAGTGCACGTGGAACTGGATCATACCTGAATCGCTCGGCAGCCATATTTGGCATTGTAACGCCTACGCTATGCGTGCGCCTGGCACAAGGTTCATGAATCCCGGGGTGTGTTTTGATTGCATTCTTTTTCTCCAATAGGTGGAGCAAGTTTTTAAGATGTTTTTAGACAGAAACTACCCCGAAGATGTTTTAACAAAAAATCAGGATGGAATGATTAATAATTGGGTAAGAAATATACACTATTGCTACATGCAGACAAAGAGGTCACAAACCAAGAGGTCTTAACTGAGCAAGGGGAAAGCAATTTGTTCTGTGATGCACTGGTAGTCACATGCAAATCTTCCACAAAATGGTGAAAATATTGTAAGGAATAATTGGAATATTCTGAAAGTGAATGAGGAAATGTTAAACATTTTAGGGGCTATACCTAGATTTGTTTTTAAGACAGGTAGGAATTTTAAACATTTATTAGAATACCCCAAAATGCATTCCACAGGTACCTGTATTAAGGCACTAGAAAATGTGGTAGTTGTGGACAATGTTCATACATTCTAGATAAAGAATGTATACACTTAGATGGATTTTCTTACAACATTCCCTTAGCACATGGCAACTATGCTTCTAAAGGAGTGGTTTACATAGCACTGTTTTTAGGATGTCCCATTTATTATACTGGTAAAACTGAATGAACTTTAATGAAAATAATTTATGAGCATGTTTATCCTATTCTAAAACGAAACACTCACAGATGTGTACTAATTGGAAATTTAAGTTTGGTATATTGGAAGTGGTCCCACACAATGAACAAAGTGGTTCTTGGGAAACCAGAATTGAGCATAGACAATTGATATGGCTGCTCAGATTGAAAGCATCTGATAATCAGGGCTTAAATGAGCAAGTTTCTATTGTTCAAATCTAGAGCTGCCAGATTATGATGAATTTTTAAAATATATTTAGACAACTTTTAAACAGACATTGTTATTTATATATTTATTTCTACATTCTTTTAACAAAAAAACCCTTGATGGCATTTTCTACTTATATTTTTATATATTTCTTCTTACACTATGTAGACAGTATTGAAATAACTAGAATTAATTTGTTTGACTTCTACTGAATATTTTACATCATGTGATTTGTTTAACAAGCTATTTAAACTGGTTTAAATGTACAGAATATGGTTTTGATTAAGTTGTACTGATTTTTAGGGGCAAAAGTGCTTAACTATTTTTTTACTTTTAGTTTATGTCTATTAAACTTCAAATTTGTATGTTTGGAAACTGAATTTGAATTTTAACTTTGATACCCATTATTTATACAAGACACTACATGAGCCTTTCGGTTGTTTAGATTTCCTAATTTACTTTAAAGTAGAGCATGCTTTAACATTTTTTGTGTATTAGTATTCCAATTGTCCAGGGTTAGCTTGGTAAATGATCTTTCAGCAACAGCCTATATATATATCTTGATGTAACTAGTTGAGTATTTTCTGAATTTCTTAGTTTTTATCAAATTTCTGTAAAGTGGAGAAGGCAGTAGCAGTCATTTGTAAGTTTTAGGTAAATGTGTTCAAAAGAAAGGCGGTCCTTGTGTGGACTGATCACTTATCTGATTATGGTGGTTTAGAACGACAGTAAGTACTTGGTCTTTTGTAATCTAAATTTCCTTATCTACAAGTGGTTTAATGCTGTTTACAGTAAGTACATATTATTTTGTAATTAAAGTTTAATTATCTACAAATAGTTTAATACTATTTATTAGTAGCCTCAAACGACCTATACAACTTGTAATAGATATGCTAACAATTCATAGATTCACAAATATTCCAAGACTATTGAGTCACAAGACCCTTCACACCTTGTCAGTGCACTTCTTCAGGTATACCTTTTTTTCTCCATGAGAGCCATACCATTTAATCCTGGGGTAAATTTGTGGATAGCCATCCAATCACATAGGTGATGTTTAAATGAAGATAGTGAG
This sequence comes from Protopterus annectens, assembly GCF_019279795.1. Classification (NCBI taxonomy): domain Eukaryota; kingdom Metazoa; phylum Chordata; order Ceratodontiformes; family Protopteridae; genus Protopterus; species Protopterus annectens. Next base: position 822,858,212 of record NC_056745.1, read on the forward strand.
TCACAGTGCTTAACACGCACAGAAAGTTTATTCTAGAAGTTCAGGAGAAGCCAGGTTATAAATCTGTTAAAGAAATTTAAAGAATCTCTATAAATAAATCAAATCAAATAAACTCAATATAGATCAAATATTACCCATTTTAATAAAGTAATGCAAAAGCTTCCATACTTGGAAATGAATTGCTTGTTATCCTACCTAAAAAATCAAATTCACTCAGAATTCAACATGTCTTTAAATATTAACTATCAAACAATTATAGACAATCTTCAGTATTTATCACTGAATATTCAAGATTTATTGTAAATAAGGAAAATATCCTTCTGCTTTTGACAAATGACTCAGCATAAGTAAGATGTTGCTATTTCCTGATGTATTATATTTCATGAAGATACTATCAGTAATAAAAGCATGTACATTTATTGGAATAATGTGTTACTAAAATTTGGTGGCTCTTGATAAGTACAAAAGGTCTACATAAAACAAAAAAAATTATAAAAAAGACTTTTACTTTTCTCATGGGACATACATAACAAAATTACTTTCATAAAAAATAGTTTTATACTGGAGAAAACCATGTTATATTATATCACAGGAGTGTTTAGATATTGCAGTAGTTTCCTCATTAGGAATTATTCTAATTTTTATTCAGAATTTCTGGTCACAAATCTACTTAAAATGCTTTATACCTAGCTTACAAATAAACATCATAACACATTTATTTTCCACATATGGATGCTATAAATCAATTAATATTAACTAATACTTTACTCAAATAGAATCCTCACAATGTGTCCCTTAAAACACTCTGTATATTTTATACTAGACTACTTTTATTTATTTATTTAGTTTGTTTACTGGGAAATTCCGACTAGATACAGGTCCGTTTTCAGTGAAGGCCGAGGGAGAAAAGCTCCACACAAAAAATATCAACAACAGAGTTACATGAAGAAACAATTGTTGCACATACAATAGCAAGCAATGCAAGCAATAGTAACATTGTAAATATGAGCAACAGAGTTACATGAAGAACATACAATAGCAAACAATATATGCAATAGCAATATTGTATACATATAATATGACACATGGTAATGATCCGGGTATTCTAATATCTAACTTTTTGAATCTTTAAGACATGAAAAATGTGTTTTCTTACTAGGTAGTATGGATGGACTATAACAAAATTCTGTGGCTAGACAACATTCACAATGTGCAAAAAAACAAAAGAAGGAGCGTGTTCAACCAAATGAACCACAAATTCAAACTCAAAAAGGCAGGATACCTGATGGTCAATGAAAGTCAGGAGAGCCAAGTAATCAGAAAAAAAATCTTACATCCATAGACCACCATTAAATACTCCAAGTTAATTATAAGCAATTATTCAATTAAAAACAGATTATTTAACCCATGACTGTCTGACATAAGCTTTATAGAAGAACAATTGTACAAAAAACTCTATCTAAAAATAATATCTAAAAATAATGAATATCATGAATTAAAAACTAAACTGTATATTATTAAAATAATACAAACAAGTCACTACCACAATATATTTAATTAAATAATTATTTTTATATTTTTGTATATTAATTGAATAATTGCTTATAATTAACTTAGAATATTTAATGGTGGTTTATGGATGTAAGAATTTTTTCTGATGAAGTCTTCCTGACGAAAGCGTGTATTAAAGGTTTTGTACGCTAAATACTTGGCTTTCCTGACTTTCATTGACCATCAGGTATCCTGCCTTTTTGAGTTTGAACATTAACAATGCGCTCTTTTCCTAAAGAAATTTGCTCATAGCCACAGCAGACATGATGACACCTAAAAGAATGAGTTGAGACTATGACTGAGATTCTTTCAGCCATCTTGAAAATTCTTACTATCCTATCACTGATACATGCATATTATCAAGCATCAAATTTCTTAATTCCTCCTGGGCTTAGAACATCAGACAGCCAAGTCCTTTTAGAAATAACTACAAAATCAGGGCATAGATGTCACTGCCATAAATCATATGATTAAAGTCTCTAATTTAATAGATCAATCATTAAGTTTGGAGAGTGTTTATGTGAAAGGTCCTCCACCAAGATTTCTTAGCATCTCATAAGTTGTCCGTGACAGAAGATTAACCTTAATAAATTACTCATGTGTGCATACATGCTAGAATTGTTCTGCCATGTCTAGCTCTTGGTCAGATAGTTAAAGTATTATCCAGATGATATGGAGTGGTTCTACCATGTTAACAAAACATATTTTATTCAGTTCCTTGATTTTATGTTGGATTCACAGAGAAAAATACAGCATTTACGGGCAATGTCACTAACTTCATTTACTAAGAAATGTAGCATCTGAAGAATCCAATGCCCCAAGAAAAAGGAAAAAAACATAACACATTAAACTTGAAATATGAAGCTAGTTCCTGATTTGTTGTACAACAACAAACATATAAGCCATATGTGTGACTAATTAGGACTTATACTAATTGTTTGAAGACCGAGATCTCTATCTTAATCATCACTCATGCATTGATCTGACATGAAGCATGTAACAAAATACTCAAATTAGGATGCCTATATTTCTGTTATTCTTTTCTTTACCTAGATCTCCTCTTAATTAGCACTTCTGATTTGCTTTACCCTAATCCTATTTTCTTTTTGAATAATATACCCTACTTAAATACCATATTGTTAAAACAATGGCATTATGCAACTTACTAACCAAAACCAGCTACAATATTAACATGATATTGGTAAGTCTAGATGTACAACAGGAACTTGAACAAGTGGATTGAGAGCTCATGATGGAGAACTTTAGCATTTGTTTTTCCTGGATATGCAGTGCAAACTGGAAAGTGGCTTCAGCCAACAATTTCTCTAGGGGCTCTTGTCAAGGGTGCCCAATTTTCCCAATGCTCTTTGCATTATATTTAATTATTTAGTATTAGACCTCATCCTTGTGACCAAACCACACCAACTAAATCTAGCATTACCCACACCCAGACGTGGGTTATTGCTTAAATAATCAGCAGCATTAAAAGTACAACATGCAAATAGTAAAATTACACTACTACTATTAATCTAGGGCATCCTGCAGTGGAGAAATTAAATAATTGTTTATCACTTCTTACTCATATGTTCACACATTCAGAACTTCATAAATAAGACATTTCATACCATGCTCCACAACGTTATGGAGGGGATTGTGTGAGGTATCTTGGTGTGGGACAAAAAATACAGAATCAATGTCTATGTATAGTACACTTAGTACACTGTACTGCAGGTATTGCTAGCTGTTTGTTAGAAATTGTGAAAGCAAGCAATATTCCTGTGTGTGCATTAATATTTCCAAAACCCAGTCACTTCTAAACTATTGATAGGCATCAAATGAAATCTTAGATGATGCTGAAGAAAATTATCATTAATATTTGCCCTTTAAATTGTACATCTTGAGACTTATTCACTGATGTTTATATTGTTAAGTACACAAATAAACAGAAATGCTTAGATTTCTATAAGAAGCTCAATAAAAGAAGACTCAAAAGGACTTTCTTGCTGTCAAGGGAAAGCTCAAGTCTCAATAAAACAAAGTTGTACATTTTCCAAGATATAAGAAGTAGTTTATGTAACTTAATATAGTTGTGGAATTATGTGTGAGGTTAAAGATTATAGTACTGTAAGGACTGCGAGTGCTATGGCTGTTATCTCTGTAAAGAAGACATTTCACTGATAACATTTCTATTTGATAACATTTTAATAGCATTTAATGTAAACACGATTTTTACTTTCATTTGGCTTTTTGATTTTTAACTTTAAATGCTCTGGAATGTAAGGAATTATGTAGGCTGTTACTTTCCATTGCTCAAATATGTTAATAAGTTAACTGTCAAGAGTCTTCAGCTTGTCTGTATTGGGCTAACTTTGATTGCTTAACCAAGAAATACTGTAATTGGTAATTTTCCTGTAAGTGGCTAAGCATATGGAGGACAACTCAGATGGCTGTCTTTGTTCTGATTATCAGAGGATGGCAGAATAGGTCTTTCATGTGGGACAAGAAGCTTAGGAGGCACAGGCCTGAAATCATGTGACACAACAAGGTTAGGAAGTACAGGCCTGAAATCTTGTGGAACAACAGGCTTAGGAGGTACGGGCCTGAAGTGATGTGACACAACCAGCTTAGGAGGTACAAGCCTGAAATCTCTGGCCCAGCATTTGGCTGCAGGAAGTATACAACTAGACTCTGCTTGTGCTAGAACAAGAATCAGGCTCCATTCTTCAACATGGAAATTGAAGGGGGTTCATCCTATTGGGAAACCAAGCCAAGATGTAGGCCTCATCCCATATTGTGCATCCCCATAATTATCTGTCTGCTAATCTAGCCTGGAAGAACTCTCTGATCTTAATTAACCATTCAAAAACTTTCTAGTACATGGTTATTGCTAATATTTGTGCTCATTCAGGCATCTTTCACATTGGCCTGGATCCAGGTACTCATAGAGTTCAGTTTCTAACCTCTTATTAAGCTGGGTGCAAGCACCTAATGCCTGAATGATTAGGGCTGTGTAAAATGTGCTCAATCCATGCCTTAGCCAGTCTCTATCACATTTTACTTATTTGCTCCAAACTAACATTTCTGTGATGAAAGGATCAATATACATCTGGGCTATACCCAAGCTAGGAGCATAATGCTCCAGGATATAAACTGTTAGCACATATCTCACTGCATTGCAAGACACCATTAGAGATTCATAATGCAACTTTACTTCTTTTGCTGGTAGCAACAAAACATTTCATTTGCAGGTGGAGATCTCAATTAACCATGTTAGGACAGTGGAAGCAAAAGGGTGATCTGTTGGCTGAGAGGTAAAAGAAAGTAGGATTGGCTGAAGAATATCTGCAAAGCTTGAGTTATACTTGCAGGCTTGGGTCCTAATTAGGAGCTGAAGATTAGAATGCCGGACAGTTTCTGCAACTCACTATTGTATACTTATCAAGCTGGGATTTAACACATTTACTGCATTTGTACATGTAAATAGTTTATTGGATTGGGATAACTTATTGATGGTGGTTGGATGTTTTGGGTAAGCAAGTTCTCCTTAGTGGTACTTTTTAGATGACCATTATCCAGAAGAGGTATGAATTGCTGGGTTGCTAAGCTAGCATCAGAAAAACAGTCAGGAAGGCTAGGAGGGATAAAACAGGGAAGGGGGCATTGTCTCACTTTGATTTACACCAGGGTTGGAGAGAGTACCATTATGTAAGTAAATAGAATAGATCACTGTTGCAGTAACAAATAACTATATAGGACATATCCTGCTAAGTACTGGACATTTGGCCGGTATGAAAACATTATTGATTGCCTTCTACATGTTCCATACATCTATGGAAGCACAATGCTATGGTGGTAAAAAAGCAGACATGCAGACTCCAAAATGTACAGCTGTCTTTCCTCATACCAGAAGGGAGGCTGTAATAAATTAGCCCATGAACAAGGTCCAAATTTGGAAGATGATATGCTAGGAGAAAGGAGGACAAGGGGAACCCCACCCTTGTCAAAACTGTATGCATATGCTTACCAAACACACACATACATAGACAGATAGATAGATAGATAGATAGATAGATAGATAGATAGATAGATAAATAGATAGATATGGGGGGATAAAATCCAGAAGTGGGAATAAAAGAATAAAAACAGAAGGAGAGATGGTAGGAGGATTGCAGTACTGCGATGGTGATATATTCAAACATATATTTTTATGGTAAGTTTACTTACACTACTGTACTATGTCCATTAGATCACTGTTGTAGTAGCATCTAGCTGTAGAGGATGATTGCCAATGCCTAAATAGCCAGGGATGAGGAAGAAAGACCAGAGTCCAGAAGCCCATGGGGAATAGACCTAGCAAACCCTGCTGTGGCTCCGGAGAATGAGTCAATCTTGAATTGTTTTGGGAAGGTATGTACAGAAGACCAAGCAGCTGCCCGTAGAATAATTCTAGAGTGTGCCCCTTTCTAAAATGTCTTCTAAGTAGCCATAGCACTGGTAGAGTGAGTTTGGTCCTTCTGAGTGAGGGACTTAACAATGGTAAAAATAACAAGAATTGATGGAACGGGATAACTGTTAAGAAGTTATATGTTTTGACATAGGTTGTCCTTTTTATTTCCATCAAATGAAATGAAGAACTAATGAGAAGCTCTAAAGTCCTGTGTTTTGTTAATGTAGTATCTGACTTGTCTGTGGCCATCCAAAATATGTAGGATTCTCTCTCTCCCTCTATTTTTTTGGTTCAGGAAAGAACATGGGGCGAGGAATACCTTGATTAAAAGCAAATTTAGAGACCACATTAGACATGAAGGAATAATTACTTTTTAAGGTTGACTTGTCCCAGTGAAATATGAGGAAGGCTTTAACCATCAGAGCCTGCAACTCACACTGCAGTAAGTAAAACAGTTTCACATGTCAAGAACTTTATGTCGGTGTGATAAGCTAGTTCAAAGAGTGGAAGAGTGACATAGCTGAGATCCCTAGGAGGAGATACCTATTTTTTCAGGTACACAGATTTGCAACACCCCTTTTAAAAATTGTTTTACCTGGCAAAAAAGAAGAAGGGGGGGGGGTCTAAAGACAGACAGAAATGGCAGAAAGATGAATTTTAATAAATGAGTAGAAAACAGATGATTTGAGCAATTTGTACACTTAGTAGATAATTAGAGGGGCCTCTGAGGTAGAGGAGTCCTGGTTCTTCTTGCAAAAAAATGTAAAATCCTGGTAGGCGCAGTGGTGCCAGGACTGGAAAAAATGACAGTGTAGATTGTAGGAGAAAATAGCAGTCCACAAAAATCACAAAAACTGATAGCCCAAAAAAGAACCATAGAGATGAGTGGACTGTTGAAGATAAGAAAGAAATAATGTGTTGTTACTATTATGCAAGAAGCCCAGAATTTCAAGACAGAAGATATATGAAAAGATTAAGAGGAAAATTAGAGGAAAGAAAAATACTTTGATAAGAGAAAGTGTCAGAAGCTTCAAATACAAATGTGTGTTCATTAATAAAACAGATCCATGAAAAAACACAATTTAGATCAAGAAACCTTGAGCCATTTGGAAAAAGAAGTGGCTGAGAAAGTGTGAAAATATAAAGAACAAAGTCTGGAGACTTTTGACAGGTATAAAAAAGAAATATGGACATGGGGAAAAAAGAGAGATGTGATATGATACAATATTTATGCAAAGGAGAAAGCCAAATTAATTAACACAAAAAAGCCAGCCCCAAAGATATTCAAAGAGAAATACAGGCAAAGGCATCCAGATATGGAAAATTTCACAATAAAAAGATAAGATCACAAAGAGGGAATGTAGAACAGAAGATTAATAATGTAGAAGTTAGAAAATAGATGCTGAAGTTATGGAATACTTTCAAGGTGATGGATTTAGTGTAGAAAATCCAACGCAACTTATATCACAGCGTGATAGAACGAGTTCCCGAAGTAAGTAGAAAAAGGAGGAGCAGGAGACATCTGAAGAAGAAATGTGGACACGGGAAAGAAAAAGACATTTAATATGGAGCAACATTTATGCAAAGGAGAAAGCACAACTAATTAATACAAAAAGTGCAGCACCAATGATATTTGAAGAGAAATATAGACAAAGACATCCAGACATGGAAAATGTTACAATACAAAAAAATAAGAAAACAAAGAGGAAAAGTAGACAAAGAGAATTAGTAATGGAGAAGTTAAAGAAATAGAAACTGAGGTTATAGATTACCTGCAAAGCAAAGGATTTAGTGTAGAAAATTTAACTCAGATAACAACACAACAGGATATAGCAATAGATCTAAATTAAGGAGAAACCAGTGCAGTGGGAAGCATATGATCAGTAGCCATATAAAGGTACTTTGGGACCTTTCACAGGAAACCAGTACAAACATTCAGTTTTAGTTGGACAGCAAGGGAAGCAATAGGAAAGTGAGGTAACTCTGACGCAGTTAATGTTAGGGAGTGATAGGCCAGTGAGTTTCCTTATGAAAGAGCAACGGATGGCATAGGATGAAACTGAAGAAATTGTGGTACGGGAAGATGCTCTGGAAATTTTTACAGACTGCCCATACGAAATGGAGAACAAAGAGTGTGCCCTCAGTTTAGCAGAAAATGATCTAAGAGAAGACTTGCTTGATTTAATAGAAATGGACAGACATATTAAGATAAATGAAAGGAATAGGCTACAGAAGGTCAATAAAACCCCCAAAAGTTAGAAGTCTGATAAAACAAATGAACACAGTAATTAGGACTGTCCATAGAAATCCATGTGATATAACACAAGTAAATAGGTATATTACTGTGCCGCTAAATCAGTAACAGATAAAGTCTTACCACAAGAACACAGGGTAGTAAGGGAAAGGAAGAGGAGAAACAGAATTCCATCATGCAAGTATTGAATAGAGAAAACTATAAAGCAATTAAGAAAAGAAGTGTCACTGTTAGAAGAGTATAGGAAAGGGAACAGATCAAGAAAAATAATCAGAAAGACAGACATGATAAGAGCAGCACACAGTATTAAAACAGATCAGGATCTATTGTGTACTATTGCTAATAAACTAAAAATATCAGCAGAGGCAAAAAAAAAAAAACTCAGAAGATGTGCAGATAAATATAAAGGAAAAGTACAAAATAAGCAGTTTATATATGGCCCAAAAAAGTTTTATAGAGGATTAGGAAACAAGGCAAAAGGAATTGAAACACTACCAAAAAAAGGAGAAATAGATACATTTTGGAAAATATATATGGAGATACTGTGGAACAGATAGAAGAAGTAAAAAATGTACAGGATATGAAATGGAATGAAATAATGGCCAGAGAGATTGAAACAAAGCTAAGAAAAGCTCATAACTGGAAAATCCCAGGCCCAGATGCAATACCTAACTTCTGGTTAAAAGTATTAACATCTTTGCACGAAAATTTAGCCATGAGTAAGAACTATTTATATGCACACCCTGAACAGAGACCAGCCTGGTTAACAACAGGAAAAATAATATTCATACTTAAGAGTGAAACTACACGCTGTCCTAAAAATTTTAGACCAATAACTCATCTTCCGACGACTATACACTGGAATTGATACCAACAGAGTTTATAGTCATTTAGAAGAAAATTCAATCAAGGCAATAGAACAAAAGGGTAATAAAAGAAAGTAATATTTTATTTATTTATTTTACATTTGTTTACTGGGATAGTCCGACTGGATGCAGGTCCATTTTCAGCGGAGGCCTGGGGAGAAAAGCTCCAAGTATCTTTTACAATACAGTTCATGCAAGAAAGTACAATGCAGGGTCTTGGGCCTCCTGTGGAGGAAAGCTCCAAGTATCATTTACAAAATAGTTCAAGCAAAAAATACAATACAGTGGCTTTGGTACACATAACACATTTACATCTATGTAACAATCATTTCAAAATATCACGTGGGTCTAAAGTCATATCCCAGAGGAACAGGAAAAGCAATGATTTTGCATTCAGACAGTAATTAAAGTCATCCATGTAACTAAGATACAGTTAGGATTGGGATTGTTGGTAAACTAGAGAGGTTGTAGATGTTAATAATATAGTGGCGTTTATAGAGATTAGAAGGTTTGTTCTTTTAGAGGGTGGTAGATGCTAGTTTTGTTGGAGACGTTAGTAGAGTATTAGTGTGGCTTACCCAGGGGAGTAGTATGAACAGAGCCAATTGTTAGTATAGTAGTTTTTAAGGTTGCGTTTGAATATTTTAGTTGAGGTAGTAGTAGTTATATGGCCTGGAAGAGCATTCCAAGTTTGGGCAATTGAACAGGCAAACAGATTTACCTGCTTCATTTTTGTGTCTAATAACTTTTATTAGGTTCTGGTTACTAGATCTTAGCTCTCTGGAGGTGGTGTATGGCTGAATAAGATGTTGGAGTGCTGGGGTTAAATCTAGGTGGTAGTAGAGTTTCTGTGCTGTTGAGATTTGATTGAATAATAGAGCATGTGGCAGTTCAAGTCACTGGAGTTGCTTTAGGGATAAACAGTGATGGGACCTATGTGTGGATTCTGTGACAAACTTGGCAATCTTGTTATAACACAATTCCATTGTATTTAGTTCTTTTGGGTTCAGGTTGGTTAATATGGGGAGACATACAGCAGAATAGACAGGAGGTGGGTTATAGCGATGGTAGCTTTGGTTTGTTTTGTCATGAATTGTTTGTTTCTATAGAGAAGTCCAAGATTTTTGTTAACTTTCTTGATAGTCTGGGCTATATGGATGGCAAATTTTAGCTCGTTGTCGATTTCTACACCTAGTGTTTGTGTGTGATGTAGGTTTTATTTGGATATCACCATTAGCTATTAAGTTAAAGTTATAATTTAAAGGTTGGGGTCTTCCAGGTTTAAACAGGATCAGTTTTGTTTTGTTGGGATTGAGTATAAGTTTGATGTTGGTAAACCAGGTCTCGGCTTGGGAGAAGTTAGTTTGGGTAAGGGAGTGTAGTTCACTTATCGTGGGGGCAGCACATATTACGGTGGTATCATCAGCATACTGCACAACTGAGGCTGTGAGTAGGGTTGAGGAGATGTTGTTGGTGAAGAGGGAGAACAAAAGTGGGCCTAAAATGGATCCCCGGGGAACTCCTATAGAGACAGGCAGTAAGGGGGATAGTTTATCTTGTCATAGAACTGCTTGTTGCCTATCTGATAAGTAGTTGGTGAACCATAGTATAGTAGATGGGCATATGTTTAGGATGGACATGGTTTGAAGAAGCATGTTGTGATTAACCATGTCAAAAGCCTTAGATAAGTCTAAGAAAATGGAGGATACAAATAGTCCTTTGTTCCTGTGTTGGTTGATTATGTTGGTATAAGAGAGAAGTGTGGTGGTGGTACTGTGTGATGGTCTAAATCCATGCTGTGTATTGGAGAGGAGATTATATTGTAGAATGAACTGTATTAGCTGAGTATGCACAACCCTTTCCAGTATTTTGGATAAGGGGGATAGGATTGCAACTGAGCACAATTGGTCAGCTCTAGAGAGGTACCTCCTTTGTGAAGTGGAATGATGTGTGTGATTTTCCACAAGGTGGGTACTTTGTGTTCAGATAATGATCTATTGATGAGGATGGAGACAGGGTAGGATATAGCTTCTGCTGCTATTTGAAGGAAATCAGCAGGCAGCTTGTCTGCAACTAAGGTGGTTGGTTTTAGTTTCTTAAACCATTTTAAAATTGTCTTGGTAGGGACTGACTGCAGGGAGAAGGTGGTAAGGGTGTTTTGGTCATTCTGCTGTGTTAGGGTGGTTAGTTGTGTTGGCGAGTTTGTGTTGGTTTGGGCATTGGCGAGGCTTAGTACTGTTTCAGTGAATAAATTGTTGAATTGGGTGGGGATATTGGTTTTGTTATTTGGTAGAACAGGGGTAGGGGTGGAGGCTTTTCCTGGGTAGAGTATTCCTGATATGGTAGTCCAGAATTTTTGGGGGTTGTGGGCAAAAATTTCTTGAAGTTTTTTTAAGTAGTATGTCTTGTCTGCTTTAATTTGTCTTTGGCTTTGTTTCTAAGTTCCAAATAGTTTTGCCTTAGGGTCGGGGTTTTGTTTTTTTTGATAAATTGTCCAGCTTTTATCCCTATCTTTCTTGGTAGTTTTAGTATCCTTTGTGAGCCATGTGGCATAGTTGTTTTTGATCCTGATGGTTCTGGGGGATGCATGGAAATTCAAGATATCTAGGAAAGTGGAATTAAAGTATTGCATGGCCTCATCTAGTGGTAGGTGTTTAATGGGCTTCCAATTGCAAGATTTTAGTGATTTGTTAAAATCATCATATAGAACAAAGGATCATTTGTTGTTAAGTGAAGTCATAATGGAGAACACTAAAAAGGAGAAGAATCTTAAGTATGGCATGAATAGACTACAAAAACGTATTTGACAGTATCTCACATTCATCAATAAAAGAGTGCTTAAAAATGCATTAGATACTGTACACCCTACAGTGATCAATTATATTACAGCAATCATAAAACAGTGGCAAACCACTTTACAATTAAGCCATGATAAAGGACAAATCATTATTTCACGGATAAAAATTAAAATGGGGATATTCCAGGGTGACTGTCTGTCACCTCTGCTCTTTTGTCTTGCCCTTAACCCATTAAACTGCTTACTTAACAGATTTGGTCATGGCTACAATCTGGCACCCAAAAACAACAAAGTGTAAAGACTTCTCATCCTTTTTGTAGATGATTTAAAACTGTATAGTTCATCAGATGAGGAACTGAAAGCACAACTGCAAGTGGTCAAAACTTTTTCATATTATATAAGAATGTCATTTGGTCTGGATAAATGTGCAAAAGCAACCTTTAAGACAGGAAAGCTGTAGCACCAAGAAAACATCAGTTTGGGACAAGAATGTGATATAAAAGAAGAATGTGATATAAATAAAACTTGAGCAAGAGGGTGTGTATAAATATTTGGGAACAGATGAAGGATCAACAGTAAAACATGAACAAATGTGAATAAAACTTAGTAAGTAATATTTTAGAAGACTTACATTAATACTGAAAGCAGCACTGACATATAGGAATTAAGTCCAAGATATAAACCAATTTGCTCTTCTTTTCCTAACTCATAGTTTAGGAGTCAATGACTGGCCCCAAAAGATGTCCGATAAGTTGGACAGGAAAACAAGAAGGATGCTTCATGCTCATCAGATGATTTATAAAAATCAGTGCACACTAAGAGTATATATTCCCCATTCTGAAGGCGGTACAAGCCTCCTCAAAATTGATTATATGTATAGATCTATAATTGTGGCACTGCATACATATTGGCAGACCTCACAAGATCCAAATGTAGTGAACGTTTTGATGCAGAAGCATATTGCCATCAAGCAGGAATGGAAAGCAAACCAGAAGTAGATAAAATTAGGCAGCAACTGAATGTACCAAAAAAAAAAACAAAAGAAAGAATATAAAGTGAAGGATCAGATGAGAAGACAAGAAATGTGGAAATGCATAAATATAGTTGCAAGTATAGAAAATCTTGGAACAACCTCATATTGATCAGGATCGAATGCAGGAATGGTTAAGGAGAAGCAAATTTAAACTAAAAGATGAAAGGTTAATATTGGCAGCCCAATTTAGTAGACTACATGCATGCTGGTTTTCAAAGTCCGTTGAACATGTTGGAGAAACAGACAAATGTAGCTTTTGTAAAACAGAACTGGAATCAGTCTCACATCTTGTTGTTGGTTGTGATATACTAATGGCAGAAGGACTGTATACTGAAAGGCATAATAATGCGTCAAGACTGTTGCATTGGGGATGGTGCAAACATTATAATACTGAAGTATCTGAAAAACACTGGAAACATAAGCCACAAAGCATTATAGAAAATGATGAATTTTATATCACATGCGATCACCCATTACCAATGGTTCAGAAAATAGTTGCATGAAAACCAGATATAGTAGTCCATGAAAAGAAGACAACAGTAGTATTGATCATTCAGATTGCTACACCCAGTAACTATAATATTTACATACAGTGACATAAAGTCATAAAATAACAGGACGTGCAGGCAGAAACAAGGGCAATGTGGAAGAAGGATAGCCAGACAGTTTCAATAGTAGTAGGAGCAATGGGTCTTATAAATAAAGAATTTACTTGAATGTGTATCCTTAGGTCTCTACTTTTATCCCTATTCACCAATCAACTCCACACCTCCACTCTTCATGCCTCTGTGATACAATATGCAGATGACTCAACTCTAATATGCAGAGTCTCCTCCTTACAAGACCTCCACACCATAACCCAAGAATCATTTCTATCTGTAGAAACATGGCTCACCAATTCCCAACTCATTCTAAACCCCAATAAAACTAAGCTCCTTCTATTCTATCCCACAAGATGTCTCTCTTCTCACCTAGCTTTCAACATAGACTCGAAAAACAAAACTATTATCATTCCAACAACACACACTAAACTGCTAATTTTCAAAATTGACAATAATTGGAACTTCAACATTTATATTGCTCAAATCATTTAGAAGGTCCACAAGAAACTAGGTCTTCTTTACAAAAACAAACAGTTTTTAACAAGAACCACTAAAGCTACCATCACTCATACACATCTCCTATCAACTCTCTTATATGCTTCCTCAATACTAACCAACCTCTGTTAAAATGATTTTACCCAGCTGGAATTTTGTTGTAATAAAAATGTCAAATTTGCAACGGATGCCACACATAGGTCATATCAATGTACAGCTCTGAAACAACTAAAATGCTAAGAACTTCCTCAACTGCTACACCATAAATCCCAGCTCCATAACCTTATGCAACTATACACCTCTTCTAGAGCCCTCCATTCCAGTAATAAACTCCTTTTAAAAAACACCAAAGCTAGCAACTCAACTGGAGAATCTCTCATCTCAAATGTCATTCCTAAAATATGAAATAAACTGCCAACTCCTATTACCTCTAATTCCTCCACAGTACAATTTAAAAAGCTCCTAACTACTCAGTTAGTAGACCCCTGGCTCTGTTCTTGCAACTCTCATGGATAACTCTAACCTCAGCATATTTAACCATATCTTGCTCAGTGGGCACTATTTTAGTCGAATCAATACACTCAGTTCTATTATAACTTGATTTTCCTCCTTATTTAAATGTATATACTTTTGTACAACATGTTATATTAATGTATCCTCTAAAGAACTGTATTGCTCAACATTGTACTATTGCTGGTTATGAATGCTACTAGAATTTCCTTGTATTATTGTACATTTTACAATATTGGTATTTCTTATTGCTGGAGGTTTTCTCCCTGGGCCTCAGCTAAATAAGGACCTGTGTCCAGTTGGACTTTCCTGGTAAATAAATGTAAATTAAATAAATAAATAAAATAAATAAATAAATGTTACCAATACATGTAACTCCATACAAATTGTAGAAGGAGTCATTACTGGGTGCATTGTGGGTGCTGCGAAGAGCACTTCTGGCTAACATAAAAGATTGAAACAATATAATTTCATGAACTTTAATCATACTCTGACCTATGAATGGGATCTATTCCTGTCATGTTATTAGAAACTGAAAAGACTTGGAAAAATTAAAAAAAAAGTTAAGACTTGTTTCTTTCCTTTTTTATGTACCATATCACAGTGGTGTCTGCGATCACCTGAAGAGGTACTGTAGACCACAAATGAGCCAAGGTCTTTAATGCATTTATCAAGACCATAATTTCTATGAAATTTATGTGTTTCTTCTTGGGATGATGATGATGATGATGATGATGGTCCTAAACCCCTTGAATCTTTACTCCATCAGATACTGTACCCCCATGCAAAATCTGATGTAGCCATTGTTACAGACTAAGAAGGAAGTGGGTGAAATAAGAAAACCTGGATTTGCCCACATTAAGAGATCCTTCTAGACAAAATTCAAGTCTGAGTCTGAAAATGTTGGAGGTGCCAAGTCCACAGTGACTTGAAAAACCATTATATTTTTATCATGTGCAGTCTGGGTAGTGGAATCATCAAGCTAGTGGAAGCCATGTTTCCTAAATTCTTAAAATAATCCCTTGCAGTTGTCAGTGATTGGTGGGAAAACCTTAGGAGCTTGGGATGGTACAATGCAATATTTTCTTGGTGAAGGAAAGCCATCATTAAGATACATCCAGAGACATCCTAGAAATGTCAGCTTGTGATAAGGGAGAAGAGAATATTTCTCCTGGTTGATACGAAAACCTAAATTCTGAAACAGATTCATGATAAAAATGAATGGTTCTTGACAATTTTGAAAAGAAAAAGTATGAAAAATAAGGTAAATATCCAAAATGAGAAAATGTGGATTCCATGTAGTCTAAATTTATGAATGACCCTGCTGCTGTGGAGAGCCTAACGAGTAACAAATATAACTGGAAATGTAAACCAGACAGAGAAACCTTAATGAGGATTGAATTGTCTTCAAATGGGAGTATGATGATAGGTATCTTTGAGATCCACAGTCATCAAAAAACAAAATGGAGGGATAAAGGGAAGAGAGAGTCTAAAGGATGAGCATTCTGAATTTTGTAATTTGAATAGACAGAGAAAAGACAGATCTGATACAGGTCTCCAGGTTCCCTGTTTTGGGTACTAGGAATATTCTGGAATAAAATCTTTTACCTTCTTATGAATTCAGAACTGGCTCTATGAGACTTTGTGAGAGCATTTGAGACAGAATGATAGGAAACTGATAAGACTGATTTTCTGGATATGAATGAACTTCCACATTTTGATGTAAAGTGTTCCAGTGCCACCTATATCTGATCTTCTGATCTGAACTATTTTCAGTACCCAGGAGTCTACTGAGATTTGCTTTCAAAGAGGGAAAGATAGAAAATATTAACTGCTACACTGTGTGAATGACTGTGGTGGGGAGTGGGATATGAGAAAAAAGATAATCATTCAGTTTTCTTGGTCTCTGGGGGAATATGAGCTGCACTCTGTTTTTCCTTTGAATCACCTTGACACTTGTTTTTATATTGTTGTTTACCAGATTTCTGCTGGAATTGCTTGAAAGACTTTCTAAAAAGAGGCCAGTAAATCTACTTAACTTCTTATTTAAGGAATAAGTTTGCCTCTTTCATCAAATATTTGTAAAACCTCAACTGAGGAGGTGACAAAAAAAAGTTCTTTGTCCAAAAGTACATTAAGTATCTGAGCCTGTACATCTACAGGGAGTGTTTGAGATCTAAGTCAAATATATCTACATATAACAGAATCCATGGCAGCTGCTAAGAACACTGCATCTGCTGCATCATATGACATTTGAGGGTATGTTTGGTTATATAAGACACTGAAGAGATCAAAGAGATCACTGAGAGAAATCAAAAGGTGCTTCAACAAAGTATTAGTTTAAGGGTGTACACACTTACGCAACCAGCTTATTGTACGTTTTTTATTTTTTATATTTATTCCCCTAACAGTTTGTTTTTCAATTGCATTGTACAGGTTATAGGTCACATTAAAGGTGGGAAAAGTTTTGAAATTATTTATTGTGGTCTCATTTTTTTTATATCACAAAAACCTGGCATTTTAACAGGGATGTGTACACTTTTTATATCCACTCTATATATGGATATATGCCAAAATAATGAATTACCATAATTTTGAGTTGCAAAACAGCAAGTTGACATTCACAACCATCCAGATCATTACAAGCTGCAAAAGGAGTCAGTTGGCCAATGTGGTGAACTTTTGACGTTTTCTCCACTGTAGTGCATTTGCAGAGTTGGTATTTTTAGTTGGTGGGCTGGGGGCCTTGGGTTTTATTTGCTTTGGTTTGTTTTTTTAAGTTTTGTTGACCAATTGTTTACTTACCAGGAAAATTTACAATGGTACGGATGTCTGTAAGTATAAACTTTCATCATTTCCATCTCGCCATTTTGCAACTTGACGTTATGGTAATTCATTATTTTGACACAGATCCATAGATAGATAAATAGATAGATAGATAGATAGATAGATAGATAGATAGATAGATAGATAGATAGATAGACAGATAGATAGATATGGGTTCTACTTCAGAAGACTGAAAAAACAAAATACTGAATCTTAAAGGACTGAAAATTCAAAATACTGATTGATGGAATTTGCCCTTTCTCCACTGTTGTGTGATCTTGGAGTTGGTATATACAGTCAGCAGGGGGTGTGGGGGCCACAGTTCCCTACATAAGAGGTAAGCCCCTGCATTACAAATCTGTTCAGTATTTTGAATTTTCAGTCTTTTGGGATTCAGTCTTATAAATAAAAAGAAAAAAAAGCAAATAAACAATGGGCAGGATTCACGAAGGCTTGCACGGAGTGTAAGAGACGTGTAACACTCCATGCAAGCCTCGCGATCCAGGAACAGCCCCAAACTCCGTGTAAGAGACCAGCTAAAATGTCTCTTACACAGACTGGGAGTGGACATGCTAAATACCTCACTTGCAGATGAAAAGTATGCAAATGAGGTATATTAGCGATCCACAAAGCAGAAACCAGCCCGTGTAAGAGACGTTTTAGCTGCAGAAATGTACTCAGTTGACAACTGAGTACGTTTCTGCAAAATGCACAACAGAGCCATGTCAGCTCCAAATAAAGGGTGCATATGTGTCAGGCAGCATGCCAATGGCCAAATATGTGGCCATTGGCAAGGTAACCCGATGCAAAAATAATAAAAATATAATTTTTTTTGCAGCCCCGTGCAAACAGGCTGCGCTGTATAAAACATAAAAATGATGGTTATAAACCCAAATGTGGGTTTTATGCAATACATGGAATGACAATGCAGGGACCAGCAGACCAAAAACAACATGGCCACCATGTAGTGGTTGCTAAGGGAGGAAGCTGAGTGTAAGACATGTAACTAAGCATTAGTAGGCAATCTCATGTAAATGAGGGTTAGGATACTGAATCTCACAGTCACATAGCAAATGATCACAGTCTGAGTAGTGTAAGAGATACATAAGGGGGAGGAATAGAGTAGGAGATAGGTGACATCACAGGGGGGAATGGTAGAAAGAAATGCAGTTCATTGGAGGTCAGTGTAACATGACAGATGACAGACATAGATCAGGGAAAGAGGAGTGCCACAAGATAAGTCTGGGAAAGTCAAGAAACGGAAGGTGTACACTGTTATTACACCAAAGTTTCTAGCTGGTCATGCATGCGCACGTGTGTGCACCATGAAGCACGAGTAGGGCAGTGTGCGCGTGTGTAAGGCAGACTGAGTATGTAGGAGCGTGTTGGTAGATGTTTAACACTTTGCGCTGGTGTGCGCGCGTGTAGGGCAGACTGAGCATGTGGGAGCCTGTTGGCAGACTTGTAAGACTGTTTGCGCTGGTGTGCGCACATTTTAACCCAAATAAGCAGATTCTGAACCGTGTAAGCATGTGTGCGCGTGTGTAAGCCACTGTAAGTGTGTTTCTGCTGGTATGCACGTTGCTCCCCCCTGAGGAAACAGAAAGGAAAAAGGAAGCAACAGAATTAGTAGGAAGCTAGCAGGGAATACTGCTGGAGCTAGCAGGTGAAAACAATTAGAAGCAGGCAATTACACAGGCAGAATATTAGCCCAGCCTAGCCCAGCACTTAAAACTCTGCAAACAGCAGTGCAGGATGTTTCTCTCAAGAGACACTGCAAGACAGGAGTAAGCTAATAGAAGTGAAAACTGAAAAAGCTTCACTCAGAGCAGAAATGTTAGGGGCTGCCATAGCTGTCATAATGAGACATAGGCGACTTGCTGAGGGTGGTGACAATGCAGATGGTGCCAGATAACCCACAGTGAGGAGATGGAGAAGAGTGTACAGGCCCAGGGTCACCTACCACGGGTTACATGAGCTGGAGAGAGTAGAGTGCTATAGAGTGGACAGAGAGCTCCTGCAGCAAATAGTTGAGCTGTGCAGGCCACGCCTCACACACAGAACCAACAGAGGGAAACCCATCCCAGTGGAAACCAAGGTATGTGTTGGCCTAAGAATACTAGCAACAGGTACCTTCCAGAGACCAACTGGTGATATGATGGGGATATCACAGGCATCAGCCTCCAGGGTACTGCACCAGTTCCTGGATGCCATGTCAGAACATGTCGGTGATCATGTATATTTCCCTAATGCCCGTGAGGTATTGGCCAGCAATATGCATCTCTTCCAGCAAATAGCGGAATACCCTGAGGTAGTGGGTGCAATAGATTGCACGCACATACGCATCAAAGCACCAGCTGGTGAGTGGGGTAGGGCCTACATTAACTGCAAGGGCTTCCCCTCCATCAACTGCCAGGTCATGTGTGATGCCCAGGGCATAATAATGAATGTGTGTGCTGGCTGCCCTGGGAGTTACCATGATTCCCACATCTGGCATTTGACGTAGCTGTACCAGACATTTGCCAATGGTGACATCTCGCACAGACACCTAGTGGGGGATGCAGGTTATGCACTGGAGCCGTGGCTGATGACACCCATCAGAAACGCACACACACCTGAACAGGAACGCCATCATGAGGCATACGCACATACACGTAATGTAATAGAGCGTGTGTTTGGGCTGCTCAAGTCATGGTTCCAGTGTCTAGACACATCTAGTGGAGCCTTGCAGTACACACCAACTACATGTATCCAAATTGTCATGGTATGTGCTATGCTACATAATATGATCTTGCGAAAAGAGCTGCAGCAGGACCAGCATAGGGCTGGGCTAAACAGCCCCCCCACCATTTCCAAGGCCATCACAGGCAGAGCATGACTTGGAGGAGGAACAACCTGAGCCTGCCTCAGTAGGCAGAAGGAGGCGTGCCCAGTATGCCCTGGCCTTGGCAAAGAGGCAACGCATAGCACATACACTGGCTCAGTAGGAACCCTGGGAATGATACCCCCTCTGACTCACTCAAATAATAACATGGATGCCTAAAATGACATGACCTGCTCACAAACATGTACAGGGAGTGTAATATGCGCATCCAACAGAGGCAGCCCTGCAGCACCACCTGAGGCATGAATGCCATGTGTTAAGTAATGTAACACCATGAACTATATGCACACCTGAGGACCCTGATTAACATCCACCCTTACCAAGCATGAAGCCACAAAATGACGATGGCATGATCAACTGCAATAACTGGCTGAAGTAATGCAGTTAGTCAAAGGGAAGGCAATGTGTTTCAGGCTGGGAAGACATGCGGAGCATGACATGATGCACCACCTGCTAGGGGTGGTGTGCAACTATCAGTCCATGCCCCATGGATACTGGCAAAGACTGTCAGTACCCACAGCATGCCCTGAATAGGTAAGTCACAAAACACAAACCCACCTTCATAGGTACCACAAGGGATAGGAACCTAGATGTAATGTTACCCAATGCCAGAAGTCTAAACAGCATGATGTGTGCAGTGTAAACGCACACACTATGGAGAATGTAGATATCAGTCCTGTAATAGAAAACTGGGTCAAGGCTCACATCAGCACCCTAACACTACCAGGTCACACCTCATACTGTGCTGTACAGCCGCAAAACATGGAACAAACTACAAAAGGAGGATGACTAGCAATAAATGTCAAGGATAACCACACCCCCATGTTGGTACCACAACAAGAAGCAGCATGGATTAGCCATGGTCAAATACCAATGGCTAAAACCGCCTCCCAGTATATAGCCTGCTGCAGACTACTGTCCTAATACCAGGAACTGCACCTGGCCTATGTTGGAATACATGAATATATCAAGCCCCCCAAACAACATTATATTGCTTGACTGAAAATACCCAGACATACACCGGGAGCATTATACTAGCACCAACACAGTCGAAGAAAGGTTCCCAGAATCCATAAACCAAAATGCCCAGAAACAACGTACCACTCCCACAAGAGGGGTAAGTATACTGGATGTGATAATCAGCAACATGTGTACTGGATGGCAAGATGAGAAGTGTAACCTTCACTGGTAAGACCAGACCATAGAGTAATCACACTGGATATACACATCCCGAACCCAGTCCCTGGCCAGAATACCACAGTGAAAAACATGTATAAAGCATAGGTTTCACCCCTCCAAACCGATGTGGAATCCACGAAAGGCCCTGTGCAAGTGCAGAATATGGGACACACCGCAGAACATGTTATACAGGCATTCCATGAACACAGCCAGGAATGCTTGGAGTATGCAATCACAAATAACAACAAGACACAATGCCATACACGCAGGCATCTGGCATGCTGGACACCAGCCATTACCAAACCATGCAAGAGAATGAGGAAGCTACCACATGATAGAACAAACATAAAAAGGGAACTAATCACTGATCAGTAGTATGGCAATAACATATGTCCACACATACAATCCACTAAGGCCAGCCACAACAAGTAGAATCTGTGAATCCAGAGGCAATGTGACACTTGTCCCAAGGACACAGACAACCACAACTCCCCCCAATAAATACAAATATATGTGATAGATGCAACCATGTATATAAACTGGAGGCTGAGCTCCCCCAACTCAGTACTGTCAAAAGTAGTCAGGAGGAGAAGGTAACCACATACACCACAAACTCAGTCCCACATACACCTACCACAACTGTAAACCAAACACATAAACACAGAAAAACATTCCCGGAGGCCTTAATTACAAACACACCACACCAACAGAAGCCTCCAAAGCAGATCACAAGCAACCATAACCTCCAAACATAGCACATGCAACACATAGTACACAAAGCTTGTGTGCCAAACAGTCACAGGCCAGAAGGAGAAACAACATGCCTGATACAGTTTTAATAGGTGTCTGTATAGGCAGACACACTGCTGTCCCACTCACCAGACTGAACAAGTGAAAGGGTACAGTAAGCTGCCTGTAGGCTGCCACAATATGCCACATAACACAAGTACGCAGGTCACCCCAAAGCAAGCAGAAATATGATGCACTCAATGTCCATGCTGGTTGTGAATGACCTGAGATGCACCTCCCTGGACTACATGAAAAGAGACATGGATGAGCTCTCAGAGTATGTACCCCAGGCTGGTATGACACTGGCTGTGTGCAGCATCCAACCCTCACCAAGAATGATGCCACAGTACAAACACAGAATGATCATCTTTAACAGGTGGCACAGTCACAGCTGGCAGTCCAAGAGGGTCTAATGTCTGTCTGCTTGAGATGTCAAGCATGACAAGCCATGCTGCTGTTCCAGGGATTGCTTGCACCTGTTACCCCTGTGCATCTGGATACTGGATAAGGCCTTTGCCACCTCCATAGAGCCGTATGTAGGCAAGGCCAAAAAGACTACCCACCACCCTAGAAAACATAAGTGGTAAGAAACATAAGGGTAATGCTGACCAATGCCAGATGTGTAAACTGCAATATGCATGCCCCTGAGGCACTTCCCAGTATGGAGAACATCATAGTCTGTGCAGTGACAGAAGCCTGCTGCAAGCCTAGTGATAACACACCAGCACTACCAGGTTATACCACATATCATGCGTTATGGCCCCAACACCTGGACCAAAACATCAAAGGAGGAGGAGTATCCATATGCAGCACAGACACCCATACGGCCGGGTAACTGACAATGCACAAAGCAGCGGAGACCACCCATGTGCACCTAGGTGTAGTCAAAACTGCTGTACAGTCTGTAGCATGCGACAGACCACACTGTCACACACAAGAACTTCACCCAGACATCCTGAAGACACTGGACAGTATGAATGTCCCACCAAATACCAGACAAGGTACTCACAAATTACCACATAGGTGGTAAACCATTATGTATGCAAGGAGTAATCAGGGAGCTAGGGACACAAGTCGACAGTAATCTGTCATGTGACACTCACAATGCCAATGTGGCTAGGAAGATTGTCGATATTGGACACCGTATCATGAAAGGATTCACATCTACATCAACAGAGGTCACTGTTCCCCTGTACTGTTCCCTTATCCGACCCATAATCTAGTACAATGACTCATATGGGATGTACCGTACGTGACACCTGCAGAGGTTTGGAAGACCTCAAAGTTACCCCACCAAGAGGATAAAGGGTGTGAAATATATGTCATATGCTGCATGGCTGTAGACACCCCAGCTGAATGCAGTCACAGACTGCATACACAGAGGCATTGTATGTCTGTAGTACAAGGCAATGTCCAACACAGGAGTAATGGACATGCTCCACCACAGGAAATCAAAGCCATTGGAGCTGTGAGAGTGACAGATGTCAGCCTCAACACTTAATGAAATAGGATGTGCTGGAGGGACAGATCCATAACCCAGAGGCTCCCCACACCAGGAAACAGGATCCCAATCCATGTTAGGCAGAGCCCCTCACTGACACCCCTCAACAGGAATATTGCCAAGTGGATGGATGATCGTACATGTATACTGAGGGTCTTCACTGTGTCATGACCAGACAGAGGCACAGTAAAGAAAATCATAAATGGCCATAATAGTCACATAGCACGGGGCAGCGAAAGACACACACACTCTGTCTTGGCTTACTAATGCCCTAGGGTGGATAGCCTAGTATGAACCCATGAACCTATGAAGATACAAATTGTACAGGACACTAAGGATAATCACAAGGCTTACTTAGCTGATGGTAGGAACCATGTTGGGAATCCACAGATATGCTCCGAATCACACAGATATTACAAACAACATACCAAACACACACACATATTGCTAACATACAACCTGACAGGTACAGTTCAAACCCCCCCCCCCCAGAATGCAAAATATCTATCCCAGCAGACTGCTGGTCCCCTGACATTGCAGATGCTGAGGTAACAGCCATCATCTGCAAAGCAAAACACACAGCAGCAAAGGTATGTGATGGTGTCCTGGGCTGAGGCCAACATGGACTCCAAGAATAATGGAATGCCAAATCACACTACTGCCCAATGTCAGCCTTACCACAGGATATGTACCCAAAGAGCAGTGTACAACAACAGTGGTCCTTCACAACAAAGGTGTTTCCTGAATGGATACTGCAAACTACCACCCCAGGATCCTGACAAGCTTGGTCTGCACAGCTATGGAAAGGATCAGTATGTACCGCAGACATAAAGCTATTGTGGACCTACTGATACTGGACCCTACACAGTGTGGCTGTCGTAACTGCAGATCCTGCACCTACACATGTTTGACCCATTTGAAGCAGTCATTAAGGTCATTGATGAGGGCAATGTGGTCCACACAGCGTAGCTGGACCATGCATATGCTTCTAGACAATACCCTACGAGTTCAGTATGGATATGTTCACCAGCTTAAATATATACCCCTATGTCAGTAGAGGGGTTGCAAACCAGACCAAGGACAGAACTGACATGGTCAGACATGCTGCATCCATGTCAGACTACAAAGCAGATTTGAGTGGCATCCCACAAGGCTTGGTTCTGCCCCCCCCCCCCCGTTCTGTATATATGTCCCATAGGTATAGGCCAACATGTAAGGACTGTGACTGAATATGTATGCAGAGGAGTACAAACAGCCCACCATATCCGACCCCCAGCTGACACAAGCAACCCACAAAAGGGCCACCTACAAACAGACAACTGGAGCCATAGCCATGTCAGCAAGCTAATTGCAGAACTGTGTATAGACAACTACCATGGATATACAGTAAGTGCCCACAAATTACCACACAAGTGTTAACCCATTACGTACCTAACATGTAATGAGAGACCTGGGGACAAAAGGTGATAGATATCCTGCACTGGACAAACATGTGGCTGTAGTGTTCGCAGAAACATACCATATACCCACCCAATCATGAATGTTATCAGATGTAGATAAGGGGAGGTCACTGTGGCTCTGCAGTCATCCTTCATCAGCGTCATAATTGACTACAATAGCCCCTGTGGGATATACCTCAGCAGACACCTCCATCAACTGTAAAGTCCACAACAGTACTCCACCAGGAGTAGCAAAGAGCATGAACAGATGCCATGTGTTGCCTGAGTAAACAAACTGCAGCCCCACACACTGCCATACTGCCCAGCTACAGGCAAGCTGTGCCTGATGTATGAAGCCATGCCCAACTTGGAATCAATGAACATGCTGCACCTTGTACAATCTGAATGGCAGTGAGCTATGCACATGAGAGACCTGAACCCCAGCACTGACATACATAGGACAAGCTGTACAGAATGATCCATAACACAGAAGGCACCCCCACTCTTGAGTAAACTCCCGGTACAGGTTAGCCAGAGAGTCACCAATCGACACCCCTCAAGAGGAATCCCGATGAGTGGATGAGAGATGGTAGGTTAACCCTGGGTATCACTGTTATGTCAGATGTAGACGGAGGCACAGTATACTAACCATGACATATGTCATGGCAAACTCCAGTTACAATGTGTGTCGCAGGACAAACACACCCTGTGACTAGCATCAGAAATGGCCTAGGGAACATCGCTAGTGTCCACCTATGTTGTGGACTACACTACCAATGTTGGACGAGCCTGGTGTAGGTAGTCCATATTTGAACATAATGCAACACGGTCATATGTGCACAACTGGCCCCTACACAGTCTGTTGTGCTCACTATGAAGATGTCAAGCAGTGATAGGACTAAAGCCCAGGATACTGTCCACCACAGTGAAAGTACTGAACCAGTACACTATACGGTACTACAGTGTTAGGTCATTATGAAAGGATGTTGACAACTGTCTGCAAAGTATCCCATGCAATCCCTGCAGGCACAGTATAATCCCTGTTGTGGCAGACACAAAGCAGTTGGCCAGTTAGTACAAAACATGCCACCCAACACACAACCATAAATGTGAGATATTGTTGAAGTTCACACACACCCAAATATGTGGTGGACTTCAGAGTGCAACATATGGAAAGCCCACACAGGGCATGCTCGCACACCTAGATAAATGAGGCATATGTCAGACAACATGCCATGGAAAGGCTGAACTGGGCATGCTCACACACTTAGGCCATATCCCCGTTTAGCAGTTGGCCACACGTATCTGGTATTTATACGTGTCATTCCAGGAAGCAACCACAACACAGCAATCTGCCCAGTGCACACAGTAAATGACTACAGAGACATAAGTGATATAGTGGATCGCCATCATATGCAAACATCTTCCACAGATACACAAGTTGGTCATAGGAACAGGGAATGCTATGGCAATAAAGACCTGCAAACAGTAGAACAGCACAA
The DNA here is from genome assembly GCF_019279795.1 of Protopterus annectens. Taxonomy (NCBI): domain Eukaryota; kingdom Metazoa; phylum Chordata; order Ceratodontiformes; family Protopteridae; genus Protopterus; species Protopterus annectens. Next base: position 822,884,887 of record NC_056745.1, read on the forward strand.
CAAATATTGTGCATCTGACAATTGAACAAATGGGTGTAGAGGTCAATACTAGGCTTGTTGCCCTAGGGAATGACAGCTCAGCCAGAGTGTGCTTGGCATCTGCATCCCCAGTACAGTGGGCTACTGTGCCACTGTAAAGTAGGTCACATAAGGCAATGTGTGAGGCTAGTGAGCTGTGCCTCTGTCAAGCAGGGGCACAGTGGAGATCCCAGGGTTTGAATGTGCTAAGCCATAGCCATGTTGTTAGTGTGTGCTGGAAGAGGGTTGCTGATGATCTCTAACAGTAAGTGGCCGTCAATAACAGACTGAGGGGAGCCCTATTAAATTTTCTGGACAATTCCACTGTCAACACAGTGTTGTGATGATTATGTGTGAATGAAGTGCCGTGCCGGAACTGTTCACAGATGTCCTCCCTCTGTGGGCTACAGCTCTGCAATTTATTAGCTCACTCTGTCTGTTGGACGGCTCATATATGGCTGGTGTACACCTGACAGGTGTCTTGTTGTGGAGCAGTCATGGGTATATGTGGGATAGCATGATCAATGCAAACTGTACACATGCTCATAGAATGCAATTGTCAAGGATTATGCTGAGTGGCCAGTATAGTCCCCCAGCATGGGTCCTTTGAAGTCGTCCACCCCAGTCTTCACAAGTGTAGAGTCTGCTTGTGCTAAATACAGTTTGTGTGCAGTGACAACCTTGCCTGGGGTGGGGATGGGATATGGATGCCCAGGAAAGGTGGGTATGGTCAGATATCAACAATGGTGGTCTACCTCTGGTGTGGAACAGTGAGTACCCATGTTGCAGATGGACAGGTGCAATATGTATTCCCACATGTGGCTGTGGTGTGTGGTTCTGCCATAGCACATGGACCCACAAATTGTAGTGGCTGTAGGGTAAAGTGGTAGAGGCCTGAGTAGTTCTCACACACAATATGCCTGTACCTGATGTTAACAACTGGAATGGTGTATGTGAACACATGCATATCCTGGCACTGTTCCCAGGGAAGCTAAGTGTGTGTCCTGGATGTGTGTGTGGTGTTCTGGACTGGTTGTGTTGTGTGTTACAGATCCTGTGGTCATGAAGCATGGCAAAGAACATAACCTGTCAGTGTGATGTGCATATCTGACCCTGACGTAGGTGGCTGCAAATGCATATATATGCTATCCCCCACCTGACAGGTAGTACTAGATGTACATACCTCTGTAGAAATAAAGATGTCAGCACCCTATAAATACTGCAGGTGCAGACCAGATGCCCAGTAAATCGGTTAGCGCGCTCTGCTAATGCGTCTCCCTCAAGTGTCATAATATAGGTAGGTAGGAGTTCGAACCATGCAATTGCTCAGTGTGTGTGTGTGTGTGTGTGTGTGTGTGTGTGAGCGGGGTTGATGTGTGTGCAAGTCTGTGTGAGGAAGATGTCCCTTTTGGCAACTGTGAAAGCACGCTACAGGATGCACATTCCCCTATCTCAGCACGGATGATGTCAGCACCCTATAAGTGCAGCAGGAGAAGGGAAACCTCCCAGTAATTCGAATAGCGCACTCTGCTAATGCATCTGTCACAAGTGTCATAACATAGTTAGGTAGGGGTTTGAATCCTAAAACTGCCCAGTGTGTGTGGAGGGGGGTTAGTGTGTGTGTAAGTCTGTGTAAGGGAAATGTCCCTTTTGGCAACTGTGAAAGCACTCTACAGGATGCACATCCCCCTATCTCAGCACGGATGATGTCAGCACCCTATAAGTACAGCAGGAGAAGGGAAACCTCCCAGAAATTGGAATAGTGCACTCTGCTAATGCGTCTCTTTTGAGTGTCATAATATAGTTAGGTAGGAGTTTGAAACCTGCAATTGGCAAGTGTGTGTGTTTGGATGTGGGGAGTTTGTGTGTGTGCAATTCTGTATGAAAAACATGTGCTTTTTTGCAATCAGGAGATCACACTACATGATGCACATTAGCCTTTCCAAACAGTGATGATGTCAGCACCCTATACATACAGCTGGAGAAGAGACACCTACCAGTAATCCGAATAGCGCAGTCTGCTGCAGCGTCACTTTCAAGTGTCATAACATAGTTAGGTTGGAGTTTAAAACCTGCAAATGGCAATTGTGTGTGTGTTTGGATGTGGGGAGTTTGTGTGTGTGCAATTCTGTATGAAAAACATGTTAGTTTTGGCAATCAGGAGAGCACACTACCTGATGCACATTACCCTTTCAAAACACTGATGATGTCAGCCCCCTATAAGTACAGCCAGGAAGAGGAACCATCTCGCAATCCGAATAGTGCACTTCGCTAATGCGTCTCTCTCACGTGTCATGATTTAGTTAGGTAGGGGGTATGAATCCTGCAAGTGTGTGTGTGGGGGTAGTAGGGTGTGTGTAAATGTAAGTGTGAGAGAACCGATCCTTTTGGCAAATACTACAATACACCAGATGCTGCATATTCCCCCAGAAAACACAGGGGATGTCACCACACTATCAGCACAGCCAAACAGGGCTAGTTGGCCAGTAATGCCAATAGTGCGCTCTGCTACTGGGTCTATTACCATTGTCAGAGTACAGATAGGTATGTTTTGGTAGCCCACAACTGCCACGTGTGGTTGCAAGGACGTCGGGAGGCATACTGACTGTACGCATTTCAGTACAGTTTATCGGGAGTGGGGGGTAGAATCTGGCTGGCTGTAGGACCCAGCAGCTGTTACTTAAATTCACTTTCCTCCGGACTCCTCGCAAAAAAGAGCATTTGTTTTTTTTGATGGCATGCATTATGCTATTGCAGCTGGGCTGCTAGTATTCATTATTCAGTTAATTTCAGTTGTTGTTGTGTCTTTCGGCTTTTCCTGGTTACAGTATAAAATTATTAAGTATGTGAGCACTGCTACACAACTGTCTACAGTACAAAGTGGTCCGAATTTAATGTAACTCCTTCCTTCTTCCGGTATCTCACTTTTCATTCATTCATTTGTTGTTATCTACTCCAATGAAAAGATGCAGTCTGCGACCCTGACACCTCGCGTTTATTGGGCTTAGAGACACGAAGATGTGTATTTGCGAGTGGAGCTTAATGACGTGCAGTTGAGATTAATTTGTAGCTGTCCTTACTGGACAAGAGAAGATCCCCGAGCCCGAGGTCTGGTTTGAGGCGATATAGTACAATCTTGAATGAAATGTGAATGGGCGAAGAAAGAATTGAATTATTTAACAATTTTCAATGCTGCAGGTTACATAAAAATACTACGTGGACACATTGTGACCATTTAGTTAAGATATAAAAAAATAACGATGTGAATAGTGTAATACAATTAAGGTAGGAAACATCTGCTTATGTTTTCAAGAAGATTCTAGACTCGAGTGCCACCGCTCATGTGCATCTATTTGAATTTAAGCTTACAAAAACAGTTTTGGTAGTTCCCGTGGCTTACTTTGAAGAGGACGGCCTTGCAAAATGTATTTCAGATGTGATAAGCAGAACCACTAAAATGGACATACAGCCTTAAAAGCTCATTGTACTGGTGAGGCTGTGTCAAGAGAGTTGTTAGGAAACCTTGTCAGACTGCCATATAGTGACATTTCCATCATAGCACCTGTTGGTTGTTGTGATTAACTTTACTTTTCTTAGCTTATTGGATGTTGTAGAGGCTTTCTGTCACCTTCCTGGTCATCTTTTATTAAAGTTATGATCCTTGAGGCAGGTCTCCTGAATTATCCCTCAGGAGTACACTGTGTGTAGTCAAGGAAGGGATTATTCTCTATTGATGTACGAGAGGACTACTGGGAGTGTGACTCTAAACAGGAAGAGGATGTAGTTTGGTTATGCTGGAAGCACTTGCAGTGTTAGGGCAGATTTACTTAAGACATAAACTAGCTAAGTAAAGTATGGGGACACAAAGTACTGAGGCTGTAACCTAGTGGAGGGTATGTGCAGGAGTTGCCTTAGGACAACTGGTGCCCTAGGCAAAAGGACTCCATGGTGCCCCCCCCACCACACCACCTGGTGCCCCCATCCTGGTCGACTTACACCAAATAAACACTGGAAAGTGCCCCTACTAGAGCGGCGCCCTAGGCGGCCGCCTAGTTGGCCTATGCCTAAGGTCAGCTATGGGTATGTGGTAGGAGATAGCAGTATAGCTTCCTGGACAAGATGGGTCCAGATGCAAGATCCATACATCACCCACTGTAGCAGCATTGTCAAATTGTATTCCCTTCTGACGTAGGAAGATTAGCCAGGAATAGGTGAGACAGATTTTTTAGGATGTATAAGACATGTGTTAAGAATATTTAGGCTTGCCCTTTCAGCTGCTTTCAGTGGAAACACAGCAGTCTAAGAGGAGCAAGGGCGTCACAGTTAAATTGTAGTGAGAATGGAAAGGTTGACACTTTATTTTTTACATCATTTTTTTAAGTTGTTAGGGAAGGCTTTGTGTAATGAATATCTGTTTTGTCATGTCTATTCATTGTCATGGTGCTTTCACTCTGATAAGAAAGTACTGTACAATTTATACATCTATGTTAGATATCTAGTTCTTGATGACCACTACAACAAAAGAGTGGTCTAAAGAATTATCCATGGTGTGTCGAATGAGTCTTATTGGTTACTACTGTGCTAGACTTGGACTTAATTTTGGATAAAGGTTTTGGATGAGTACAATTTAGAAACATCCATCCTGCTTTGATTGAACATGGCTTGTGTACTTTATTTTAAAGTTAGGTGATTCAGTTGACTTACTGAAAAAAAACTGACCATAGCTACACAGGAGTGGAACTCTCAGTAGTACAATAGCTGCTGCTGCATGTGAAAGGCTATTTCCTATGTCTTTTGCCAAAATTAATTTCATACCTTTTTGCTTCGTGGCCTATGGTAGCTGTACTGATGTAGAATGCATTGGCCCCTGTACTGATTGATGTAAACAGCTTCCTTTTGTTTAAAATTCTTCATAAAAATTGTGTTTTCCTTACACATATGTCAGTGAACCCTACCCTTTGTGAAATAAATCAGTGTAGCGTTAACATTGGGGTGCACACACAGACTTTAATGGAACATAAAAGTATTCTTGGGTTGGGATATTTCAGGGGCACTGTGGTAAATAATTCCAGATGTGCGTTAATGTAGGTATGAAATTTAGCAAAGTACTGTAAATTTGCAGAGCAGTATTATGGAATATTTGTGCAGTAATGCTGACCTTTGCTTACACTGTCCTTAGGTTAAATAATTAATTATTTATCCCTGGCTTTTTGAGCCCCCCCCCCTACTGTCCACTCTACACACCTTGTCAGTGCCTCCTCCGCTGGTGTAGCATGCTCCTCATGTAAGTCTTTTTTTTTTGCACTGCCATCCCTACAAAATGCAATACGTTTTCTGTTACCGTTGCTGTTTTTATCTGTAGCTGCAAAATTAACAGTATTTTATTTCGCCCTGTGACTGCTTGTGGTGTAACTAAGTATTAACATGTGGTTTATATGATTTTTCTCTGTCAGCATAGAGTCAGGGTGGTGTTTATTTCTAGCACATGCACATTGCATTTTTTTCTAGTGGTATTTCTTGAGTACAGGGACACGTGATTCTAGGGCTGTGTCGCATTATATTGTTGGTTTCTCTAAATGTGCTGAGATTTGTAGTTTATACATTAAGGTTTTGTGAAGTGCTCTCATCCGTTTCATTTTTCGCACTTTATTGTATTTACTGTTGTAAATTGCTCCCCTGTGTTGCGCAAAAAGAAAAACAAACTAATACCTATCTAATACTGCAAGTGACTTTGTATTTTTCAATGCTAAACTTTTAGTCACATCTACAGTAAATGTAACAGAGCACAATGTGTAGAGGTTTTACTAGAAGAACAAGTGCACTGTATAAGTCACACACAGTGAATTTGCTGTGCTCGCACTTGTTTCAGCAGAAATACCATTGTATTGGGAAGTTGTCACCTGATTTATCTTACTGTTTCTTCCTTACATTATCAATACTTGCTGGTTTATTTTTTCTACAAACTGATCTTTTCCAGACTTGTTTTTTGTTCCTACTACTCTCCTAACTTTTTTCCTACCTCTTTCTTTTTTCCCATAGTGCTACCGAATCATTACTTTCTAGCCGAAACCCTGTTTCCTACAGCACTGAAGTTCAAGGCCCCTGCAAAGAACGGCTATCTGGCTGATGTACTACAATTTCCCACTGACTTGTATTTGCACAAAGTATGTTTTAATCATATTTGTTTGTTATATGCTCCAGTAGCTTAATTTCTGGTTGTAAGGGAGCACGTTATCAGGATCGGCAGCTGCACCATATAGCCCCCCAAACGAAACAGCTTTATTTTTCTTAAAATCCCTTCAGTCTTACGACATCCCATCTGGGTTCCTTGCCATTTTATCATATCCCTTCCTGGTGCATAGCCCTACTGTTTGTTTTCTCAGTCTTTATACCCCACAAAGTCATAGCTACCAAAGTTTTTCTCACAAACTGATACAGTTGCTTTCCTGTCATTTCTATTTGTAATCTCCCTCCTTTGTCTGCTCTAACCTATTCTCACATTACCTGCTTGCAGGCGCTGTCCAAGTAGTGTTACTCATTCTCGGAAAAAAATTTTTTTTCTCTCAGCATCCTTTTTCTCAGCATTCTGCGTCTTGTGCTAACCAGGTCCGTTCCCCTACCCTACCCCCATACCCACATCAAATACTTTTGTCCTATCCACTCCCTCCCCTTCAACCACTCATACTCCACTTCCTGCCTGTTAGCACCCAACCCATAATCCATCACTATTTACCACATCACCTCCTATTCTCTAAGTGTTCATTCACACATCTCTCACCTTTAATCCCCTCATAACCTAACATGCTTCTTTCAGACTTTGCATTGCCAATTCTAACATTGCTCTGTGTTCTAACCTCCTATCATACCAACCTTTCCCAGCCTTTTATACACTCTACCACATGTATCCCCAAATCTTCCCCTCCATCTCAGTCCTTCCTAATCTCACCATCTCTCCAACTTCTCCATTAACTGCCTTCATAAACTTGTTATATTAGAGCACTACCCTCACTCCTATAAATCCAGACCAAAACTACACCACCATCGCTTGCTACTAGCCAATTTTACTTCACTTCCTAGTAACATACTTCTCACTGGTGGCATCCACCCCAATCCTGGCCTCCCCTCCTCATAACCCTACACCTGCATTCCCTCATCCACCCCTCCCATCCAACCACCTGTCACACCCTACTCATCTTCTCTCTTACCAAACCTCACTACACAAACATTTCTCTATCTACTCCTTAAATGTACAAAGCCTCACTAACAAAATTCACTGAGCTGCATTCCTGGATAGCCCAAACCACCCCTCACATCCTAACCTTATCCAAAACTTGGCTAGAACCCCACATAAACAAAGAAGTACTTCCACCTGTTTATAACATCTACTGCTCTGATAGAAATTCAAAAAAGGGTGGTGGTGTTGCCGTCCTCTATTCTGGTAGCTTTACCCTGTCAACTATCACTATTCCTACTCCAGACTTCCACCCAGCTGAACATATCATTCTAAATTGTAATCTAAATCCTCACAAGAAATTCGCCATTGCCTCCATATACATCTCTCCTGGAAAGAATATTCCAATCCTGGAATCTGTCCTAGCCTGGTTCTCACAGAATATACCTTATGAAACCCTCATCCTAGGTGATGTTAACATAGATTCAACCAAACTTTCTACTGACTCTCCAACTTAGTATCAACCTTCAGGGATCCCCACCCGCATGCACAATAGCTCTTCTTCCAACTCTACCATTAACTGGATCCTCACAAACTCTCCTAGCCTTTGCCACAGTCCAACTACCTTACTAAATTCATTGAGTGAATATCTTCCTACTTCCATCCTGTGACTCTCTACCCAAGTTACTAAATCACCCCTCAGCAATCTGTAAGATACTAAGTAGAGTGAAACTGTTTTAAGGTGCTCTGCATCAGGTGGGTTTGTTTCACCTTGTATTCTTTTTGTACGGAACCTCTGAGGTGGCTGTAGTTGCTGTAGTTGCTGCATATTCCTGGTCTGGTACATACCAAAGGGAGCAATGTACTCTGATTGGTCTTAATAGGGCAGAGTACAGTGTGGTTATTACCTCTTTTGGCCTTGATTCCATAACCAAACTGATAAGTTGCACAACCTAAAAGGATTCATTCATCACTGTAGACATGTAGTGGTCAAAGTTGAGGCTATTGTCTACTTATGTACCCGTATCTCTGACCACTGGGTCAACTCTTGGGGTGTATTATCATAGTAATTAACTGGAATGGCTAACTTTTTCATAGGGTACAATTATGCATTTCTTAGCATTGAGTTTAAGACCATGGCTTTGGCATCATTTGTTAGTCAGAGATGGACCTTCTTGAAGAATACTATTGTCTGCAGGGGGAGTCATTGATAACCCCCAGCTTGCAGTCATCTGTTAACTTAGTCAGACATAAACCTTTAACATTTGCTTCTATTTCAGAAAAATAGATGCCATGGGGACTCCGCTAGTGACTGGCCTCTTGGTGGAGATGGCTTCAACTATTTTGACCTTCTGAGTCCTATCAGTGACCCAGTTTGCTAACCAGTGGGCAGTTAAAAGGGTTTATACCAAAATTAGTGAGCTAGCCTTTAATGCCTGAGTGGGGTATTGTAGCAGATGCCTTGGGCAGGTCAAGGTAAGTTGTGTGCACAGTCTTACTGTCATAATGCTTTGGTGACTTTTTAAAGCCCACCAGATTTAATAGGCATGACCTTCACTTAACAAACCCAAACTGAGATGGGTCCATCATTTGCAGATTACCTATGTTTTCCTTTATCATGTGCATGATGATTCTTTCCATGGTCTTTCATATGAGGCTGGTAAGACTTCTGGGCCTGTAGTTACACGGATCAGTGGTTGGACCCAGTTTTTGCAAGGAGAATGATTGTAGCAGTCTTCCATTCTTTGGGCACAAAAGCTGACTGAAGGTTCCAGTTGAAAAGTGTTTCAAGTGGATCAGAAAGATCCTGCTTCATGCTATATATTAAACACCCTGGGATGTTATCGGGCCTAGTGATGCTTTGTTTTTGTCCTTGAAAATTGCATTGATGACCTGCTCCCTAGTAATGGTTGGGGGGATTGTGGTATGTGGAATTTCTTCTGTGCTGTCAGTGGGAGGGAGTAGTTGGGGGAGAAATTTGAGCTTTAACTGTCTGCTAAAAGGTTGGCAATAGCCCTTGGTTCATTTGGAATGATGACATTTATTGTAAGTTCTGCATATTGTTATATATTTCCCTGAGGTTATGGACATAGCTGTAGAAAGCCTTGTAGTTGTCCTTTTTCTGGGAAGCTATTTTTTCTTAAAATTTAGCCTTTGAAGTATTAATTAACTCTCTTAGCTGCTTGTTTAGATTGGTCGGGGTCTTTTAATATGTATGGCTTTGTTCCTCCTATGCTTGGCCAAGATTTTTTTTCTTTTGTTGTGTAACCAGTTGGTACTATGATTCCACCAGGGTGGCTTGCATTTTGAGTTTCTTATTTTTAATACAATTGGGCAGAACTCACTCTATACAGCTGTCAGTATGACTGTACAGAGATTTCGTAAATAGCTCAGCATATGCTATGATGTTTACTGAGTTTGGGGGTACAATTTAGCCAAGGTATTGCTTAGTACAAAGAGGTTAGCCTTGGAATAGTTCCTAAAGGTTTTTACTTATGCTGGATCCCCAGATTTAATTTTTATTTCAAGTAATACATTTATACTGGGTGAAGAACATTGCCCCCCCCCCCCTCGCCCATGTTCATGAGTACAAGGTCAAGGATTTTTGTACCCTGGTAAGAGAATGGACCAGCTGCTCAGGATGTTAGTATTAACGTTAAGGAATCGCTGGGTTTGTGTATTAGAAGTGGTGTAGGATTCCCAGTCTATAGAAGGATAGTTGAAATCCCCCATGAATATTGTACTGGATTGAATGGTGAGGGACTGTAGTGCATACAGATAGGCAGTATGAGTTTCCAGGGACATGGAGGGGGACCTGTCATCATGCAAATATTTTATATGCTCTACTAATTATCACTTTTATTTTTTTAGCAGCAGCTTGTGTTCTAGATTCAACTCAAAACTCTGTCAGAACAGGTCTTTCACTTAAGATGTCCTTATCCCTTTGTTTGCCTGTACTCTGTATGAATTCCTAATAGAGAAGGCAATACAGTCTTTAGCATGTAGTCCAAATGTCTTCTTGGCCTCTTTCCTCTCTGTTACCTTTCCCTCTCTTGTTGTTTGTTCCTAATAACTTGGTTCATTTGTCAGTTTTCTCCAGTAAATCCCAACAACCTCTTGCCTTTTATCTATGGCCCTAATTGCAGTGATCCCTGCCTGCAAAATCTTTCACCATTTTTGTGTTGGCTTAGTTCTTACAATATTTTCTCCTACTTCATGAATATAATATTCTGTGTGGTGGTGATTTTCCATAAGAATCTGGATTCAAAATCCCAGTCTCTTTATTTCTTGAATTTCTCCCTGCTTCATCATCCCTTTCCACTTTGAATTATAGCTTTCTGCTTACATTAAGTATATGAGCCTTAACCGTGTAGCTCTAAAGTATCCCTTCAAATCGGGTAATCCTAAACCACCCTGTCCTTTTCAAAGGATCAGTTTATCCCACTTGACTTTTGCCCTTTTCCCCTGCTAACCTCTGCAAAATTTTAAATCAGAAGGTATTTTGTTTTTTGACCCATGAATATATGAAATGCTCAAGCTGCTTCATCATGCAAGTAATTACCATCCTGGCATATGGCTCACAAATGATCATTCAGGGAGCAGCATTGTTAAAGGGACATGGCCTGGTCAGCAGTTTAAGAAGTGTACGGACAGCAATGTGTAGATGTGGGTGTGGCGTGTGGGCGTAGCTTGTGGGTGTGGCTTGTTGGGGCAGCAGTCTAGGAGCTATGAGTAGAAACCTGAAAATCCTGGCTACACCCCTGTGTGGTTGTGTCACACATTATGACCTTGCCTAAACCAGCAATGACAATACACACATGATGTATTTGTGTGACACATACACATAAATACCTGTGACCTGCAGTAGTTACCATGTCTGACACATGCCTCGAGTGGATAAATGGTATTTGCAATGCATAACAATATGACTGTGTCTTACTGTGCAGGGGCCGCACGCGGTATGTGTCTATACAGTGTGGGTGTATATGGTAAAATACCTACAGCAGAGGATACACATCTGGTCTGGGCCATATAGTCTACATGTAGTCGATGTACAGGTGCTGCATGTTCCCACCTGTTGTGGGAGTGGTAACATGTCATTCCACTGCAATTCAATGACCACATGCTGGGAACCCTTCAACTAGTGTGTTGTAGCTACAGTAATGCTCACGCACAATGTTTGGCTGGATGCAGTCCAGCCATATAAAGACAGTTCTTGAGACTGTCATATTACCAGTGTTGTTATGGAGGATAGGTGGGTTTCCTGTGTATGGGAGGGTTGTGTGTGCCAGGCTATGAACCAGACAGCAGTCCGACACACTGTTAGCTGCACATGAATAGGCCCTGATGCTTTGTGCTGTGCCAACAACCTGGAGGTGTGTGTATCTGTGGTGCCTTGGGATACCACCCCCCTGTCCATGTGTGTTACATGTATAGGGGACGTCAGGCATGGTATGAGGTATAACCTGGAAGTGATGGGTTGCACCTGTGAGCCATGAATCAGGACTCTGGTACTGCACAGACATTGCAGCTCACCGTGCTGAGGACAGTGTCCAGTGCATGCATCTTGTGGTGTACACTGCTGGTGTTGTGTAGCAGCACTGTTAGTGTCCTAACCTGTGTGATACCCACGGAGGTGGCTATGTAATCCGTGTCCTGCAGCATAAGGCAGTATGTGTGTATCAAGGGGCTTCACCAATATACATTGGGCCATGGGTGTCACGTGCAAGCTGCCCCTCGCACATCATTGTGGCTTCCCTAGCATGTAAGCACACGTTGACAGCCAGTGGATACCCTATGAATGACATTGGAGACTGAGCAGAATGTTGACATACAACACCCTTCCTACATATAGTGGTAGCATAGCTGGTGAGGGTATGATGGCAACCAAGATCAGGCTCATACTGGCCCGTGCCACATGCTGAGAGATCCCTTCTATGTTCCCTATCATTTAGTCCAGGGAGGTATGTCTCAGGTCATCCATAGTGGCATGGTCAATGACTGAGTCATATGTGTCCATGCCTCTGACTGACCTGTATGCATGTGTTTTGTGGTGGACCATAGTGCCCCAGAGGCATATCACTGTGACCTTCACCATGTACAGCCTGTTGAGTGGGACCCCACTGCAGTGGCCAAGAGAGGTACCTGACACATCTGTAGCAGGTGTGTTGTGCAGCCCTACAGGCTGTGAGTGTGTGGCACACGGGATGTGTGTGCCATGTGTGGCATGTGCTCTGTTCCAACATAACATATGCCTGTGTGCCAGCTGTGGAGGTATGTGATGCTCAGGCAGGATGCTATTCTGAGTCCCCACGTATACTCCAGTGTGTTCAGCTTGCTGTCAGTGCATGTCTATTTCTGACAGGTATTGTAGTCACTGTAGTATGACATGCTACCTAACAGGGTAAGGCATTACTGGGTTCAGAGTGCTCAGTCCCCAGATTGGCTATGTGGTGGCATCACGCACATGTGTTGTACATTCCTGGCCAAGGGTGATGGTTGACTGCATACATGTGGCAGCTGTGACATTGCCACATGACTCATATAAACCACAACTGGACCATAGAGGTGATTCACATGTTACCTTTGCACATGCTACCCTAGTAGTGTGATTGCCATGGTGAGTACCAACACATAGGGCCAATGGGGAACAACATACTGAAGGTGTGTATGTGTGGGTGTACTGCTACTGTTTCATAGCACTGGCATATATGACTGAACACGTGGGTAAATGCCAGGTAAGACATGTGCAATGTGTCACAGGCAACGTACATGCGAACAGGACAGACAGTGACGTTCTGTCATGTGTAAACTTGACATACATATCGTACGCTATGCAGATGTCACTAGGAGTCCACAGAAGCACTGTAACTCTGCATTGCAGGTGGAAGCAGTGTTCCAGGGAACCCCAAGCGAACATGCATGCAAACAAAGCTACAGTAATGGAAGTAGTCCATTGTACAACAAAGAAGGGGTAACACTAACAGTAGGTAACAGTGCAAATATGTAGGCACTATCAACATGTACCCAGGAATGCACAGCGCAGATGCCCATGGTAGAAGTGATATTATGTCATAGTTAATTGTGATTTGGAGTACATTGGTACTGCACACATATCAACATGCGCAAACATCCACATTGCATAGTCGTTGTGGGCAACTTGACACCCTTACTGTACATGCCCATCATTGCATATCACTACTTGCATTAGCTTCCCCCCTGTGCTACCCATGTATGTGGCTATCTGTTGACATCCTTACCACCGGTATGCAATAATGTGCAGCTGTTACACTTTGGTACGTACTATGGATGCAGATAACAATTCAGGACAGTCATACGGTTACTGCATCAGGCATGCTGGGATATACACACAGTCATATCAGCACACTGTACTGTTACCAACATGATACTACTAATACACTTCTATGTAGTCACCCTGTGCATCAGCAACGTGTTTGCCTGTTCCTGCAATGATGTTGGAGATTGCAGGAGGTGGCACAGTTTCATCATATGCACAGGGTGTGAATTAGGTATGCCTGAGTCTGCCACTGATCCCACCAATTGACATGTGTGTGTATGTGTGTTGGTGAGGGACAGCAGTACAGGGTGGGGCACTGTTGGTGCAGTGTGTGCATGTATGTGGTAGCCCTAGGTGTTAACATTTCGCATGTGTATATGCACGCACACAGTTACACCTCATGGCTGCCATATACAGGGGTTTGTGGACAGCCACAGACTGCACCTGACAGGTCATACAGATCAGTGTCTGTGGGCACGGACATGGTACCTGTGCCTGGTAGGGGTGCTAAGGACTGTATCCAGTACTAAGCCAGACTGGGTACTGTCATCAGAAGCGGGAGTGTGTTGACTGGACACAGGTCCCTGTTGGGACTGTCCAGAGCCACGTGCACATGGTCTCCTAGGGTGTTCCGATGACAGCACAGACCCAGCATTGCTGGGGCTGCTGCTGGCACTATGGGGGCGTGCGCGAGCCTGTTGTCAACCACGCCGACTGCCAGCTGCTGCTGTTGCTGGCATATGGCCATGTCGACGCCGCAACCGCCCACCATTGCCCTGGCTCATGGACATTTGGTTGTGGAACTGCTGTAATATGTCCCCACAACGTCTGTCTATGACATTGGTGAAATTACGGATAGCATCCGCGATGTCAAGCATACTGTCAGGCATGGCTGTGCAACATGCTCTCAGCTCCCTCAGACCCTGTCTGGTGTACCTTTCCATACGCAACTGTGCCTGCATGACAGCCCGAAACATAGCTGAGGTTGACAGACCTCTTTGGGGACGTCTGCCAGAGGCAGTATGCCCACGGATACTCCCACGAGAACCCATGGCCAACTGTCTGTGTGGTACCATTGCAGGACCCTGCCCATGGCTGCTGTGTGAGGAAGCATGTGCCAGAGATACCACATTACCCTGGTCAATGCCCACTGTATCCTATCCATCACCTAGGGACAATGGTGACAAAGGATTTACTGGCAGGATGACTGTGCACAATGATGGGGTTGACAGCTGTGTACTGACAATTGGCTGACCAATGGCGGACCCTGACACACCTTCCTGTGCCATTACACAGATATCATCATTACCAGTACCTGTGGCACCAGATTTCAGGTTCCCTGCTGCAGGACACCAGAGCAGCACCAGAACCTGTGGGGGGAAGACAGGAAACACAGTTTACTGTGTCCACACAATGTTACCAGTGATGCACTTATGCACACATGCACACATGTACACGTGGACACATGCACACATGCACACGTGGACACGTGTACACATGCACACATGCACACGTGGACACAGGCACACATGCACATGTGGACAGAGGCACACATGCACACATGCACACATGCACACGTGGACAGAGGCACACCTGCACACATGCACACCCCGCAGTATACACACAGAGCACTACTGAGTTACACTAGTATTACTAGCATTATCAGGACTATTATAGGTATTGTTAAACACACTCACCAGCATGGATGGCCTGCCTTCCTGTAACACCGGAGGGACCTGCAGAAATGAGGAGATTAATGTCAGTGGGCACAACTGTGCCATTGATACTGCATATGATATAGTGCAGTAGTACATCAGTTGCCTTTCACATGTCAGCTGCTGATATTGCCAATATCACACATGCACAATTACATACTACGTTGACAGCTACATACCACAGACACACCTTACACATGCATAAACTAACAGTGTAGAGAACAGTCAAGTGTACATATGGCATATTACCTGCATGCTCCATGTTGTGCTGCTGTGTGGATCCAGCCTCCAACATGATGCAGGTGTATTGCTGCTGCTGTTCCGGGGCTGGAGCCACAACACTTAGGAGTAGCCCCTCCAGTCTGGTGAGGGGGGGATGTGTGGGCACCTGACCTCCTGTGGCAACCTGTTGCCTGTGGATATCCGACGCACGCTGACGGACATTTCTGATTAAATCACTGCAGTGATGTCGTACCTGCTCATATGTCCTATTATGCGTGCCAATGTCATTTACCCTACGGACAAGGTCTTACCACAGTGCAGCCCTCTCCTGCTGATTCTGGCTGGTGCGGGAAAACAGTATGTCATAATCCCGCACCAGGCTCTGGTGTATCTCCTTATCTTCCACTGCAGAGTAGGCGGGATTACGCTGATGCGCCATCTCCCTGGAAGAGAACACAAGCAGGATATCAGCGGACTATGTCAGCAATATATGGTACACATACTATACATGATACTCAAGTGTAGTGATATACTACTACTCCCATATGTTGCATGTGTGTGTCTCGTGGTGGATACACAAGTACATGGCCAGATATCAGTGCTCAGCCAACACCTGTGCAACAATACCTGCCACATTCCATACAACATAGTAGCATGCCCCATCGGTCAGCACACTGCGACAGGTCCAATGCACAACCTCACTCTGGGGGTTCATACCAAGGTACTGTATGTGGAACGCCATCCACTAGTGTGATCTGGACACAAGTTACTCGGCCTGGATATACATATCCCACCACCACCAACAGCACAGTAGACTACTTTGATATGTATGTGATTAGACAGCTATTCACTTGTTAGGACTGCGATGGTATCCATGCAGCCCACTGGGCCAGTGGAAGCCAAAACCCACACTGCTGACCCCTTTGCGAATGCTTACCACGGACATCCCACAGATTGCATGGAACTTGCACACGCATTTCTAACCCAGACCCTATGCACAAAGGTTAGGCATCCTGTCCAGTGGACCCCAGCCAGAGGCAGATTGTATAACAATAGCAGGAGGCTACTGCAGGACAGAGCAGATTGACATTAAGGGAAGGCATCTGTGGTCAGCACTGGTAATACGCTACGGTCTCTCATAACAACAGCCATGGCCTACTCTGGGAGGGAAATGGCCACAAACACTATAGATAACCACAAGGCCTTCTTCAGTTATGTTACACATATGGACCAAACGCTTCAGATATGCTCTGAGTTAATAGACACCTACTTAACATTCACCAAACACATAGATATTGGCAACATTCTTGCAGACAGTTTCGGTGCATGTATTCCCCCCCCTTCTCCCCCACAAGTAGAAATACTTATCGCAGCTGAATGTAACCTCCCTATCATCTCACATGTCCAGCTGAAGGCCGCCCTCAGCAAAGCAGAACACAAAGCATCACTGTGACCTGATGGTATCCCTGGATGTGTGCTACGTGCACTCCAAGAGGACATACAACCGCATATAAGACTGATATTTAATCTTGGCCGTACTACAGGATATATACCTGAACACTGGCATACAGCAACAGTGGTCCCACACCACTAAGGAGGCACCTCTACTGACCCTGGGAACTACCGCATCATAAGCATAACCGGCCTGGTCTGCTAAGCTATGGAATTATTCAGTATGGGACGCATATACAGCGATATTGGGTACCTTCAGACACTTGTTCCTGGCCAGTTTGCCTTTGTGATGGGCTGATCCTGCCTTTTGAACCTGGTTGACCTTTCAAAACAGTCACTACAGCCAATGATGAGGGCAACGTACAGACAACTGCTGCCAGGATCATGGCCTAACACTGACTGACATGTAATGTATAGTCATCCCCTTTTGATGGAACTACGTGCACACAACATATCACATGGACATACCTATAGATACAGACCTATGACACATTTGGAGGGTTCACAGTATGCAGACTATTAACCTGCTACTTTACATTACCTGTGTTTGTCGAAGCTGGTTGTGTTACCACTACTTCTGCTTCCTGCTGCTGCTGGCACAGCGTGCTACTGTCACTGCTGACAGCTTAGACTCAGTGTGTAGCGTGTGTTAATTTTTTTTTTCTTCTCACTCTCTGTCTCTGTCTGTCTCTCTCCCTCTGTCTGCTTCCAGACAGTGCAATGAACATATTGCATGTGTGGAGTGTTAGTACAGGATGCTTTTGTAGGTATCTGCATAGGTCCATGTGATGGCCTCTGCACCAATTGTAAGCCAGCATTTGCTAATTGCATGCAGCCAGTTGTGTACTGATTGCAGTTCTCACTGTGATTTCAGGACCGTGCTATAAAAGGGTATGTGAGATAGGCGTTGCCTTTCAGATTGTAATGGCGGGGACCATGCTGGTATGCTGTGGACACTGTTCTGTGAGTGTAAAGGTTAGTATCTCTCTCATGATTCGGGCTGTGTTGTAGATTCACATTTCTCCATTCCTCTCTCCTGTTCCCTGTAGTAAGTGTGTACGCACAATGACACCTACAACTATATATATATATATATATATATATATATATATATATATATATATATATATGTAAATATACATACATTTATATATGTACATTAACTGACATTATTACCTACTAGCTACCAACTAGCATGGCTGTTTCTGTTCACACACTACTATTATGGAAATCCACTAGTTTTGACAGTAATTCTAACTGACATGCTTTGTGGACTACACATCCTATATTCCCTTTACATTCATTCCTACTATTACATGATATATTTATTTTAGCACAATGTTCTTGTATAAGAGTCATGGCTTAGTGGTAGGTCATGCAGACTACTGTTTCCAAGGTCCTGGATTCAAGACTGACAGTGGGATTCTATTTTGCTTTTGAACTGACTACGGGACCTGTCAATCAGAGTGACTAAGGCACTTTTAAGCAGTTGTAACCGGGTTAGCACTGGTTTGCGTGGAGCTCCCGCATGCGCACTGGCATTCAGCTCCACGCACACCCGCTTACAACCGCTTAACAGTGCTTACTCTGGGCACACCCGCAATATTTTCTTTGAAAGAAATGAAAATGGGGAGACAGGAAAGTGGTGAAAAAGGGGTCACAAAGAGGGTAAGACAGTAGGGAAACAAGCTTGGGATTTGCAGGAGGGATGTAGGTAAGGCCCATAGCTGCCCATTTCTTCATCAGCAACAGCTGTGCATATGTATCTAATTTGGTGTGACATTTGAAACCTTCCACCCCTGAGAGAGGTGTCAGGACAACAATAATACTTGTTGTACAGCCAATTGTAATTGATAGTTTCCATGTCCAGCAGACATGTGTGCGGAATGGGCAGCTATGTATGGGGCGTAATTTTTTTGTGGGTACAGAGTGCCCTTTTTTTTTTTTTTTTCAGGTGAGAGTGGTATGTCAGGTGAAGGAAGTTGGTATAGCTGGGGAGGTAGGTTGGGTAGGTCAACAGACAAGACAAACAAGACACATACAGGGGCGGTGTATGACACGTCTGGGGGGGTTACACAATTGACGGGGACGGAGGTTTGGATATCCAGAGCCCATGAGCCCACAGATGGCAACAGTGGAACTGATATCCTCACCCATGGGCAGTAGCCACTGTTCCTTCACTGCCCAGGACGGGGCTGTGCTGGGGGCTGTGTAGGCCGGGCAACAGGCATGCCCATAGGTTGTGCCACCTGTGCCTCAAGCTGGCGTAGGGGCCCAAGAACAGAGTCCCGGATCTCCCTACGCACCACAGTCCGGACGCTACGGAGGGTGAGTGGTGGTTCTCCTCCGGCCACACTTGCAGAGGGGGGACGAGCCCCATCCCCTGCAGCGCTTCCACCTGCAGGTGGCACAGGGCCACTGGAGGAGGGTCCAGACTGGGCACTAGTGCCAGGTGCACTCGCCAGCTGAGGTGGGAGAGGTGGGTCCACTGGAACCCGCCTTCCCTGTCGTCCTATGTTTTGCATTATGCCATGACAGTTTGGGTTAGTAACATATAATACCATTCACAATTAGTTGTAACAGCATGCATTAGTATTCCCATTAACCAAACGCCCAGATATTCACACCATTGAACAGTGAGCATAACACATGCATAATTTGAACAGCAATACACAGTCCAACAACATGCAGGTTTGATTGATGGCAACAGGCCATCAGGTTTGGATGTATGAACGGGGCAGATGCATCAACGGACATGCAAATATTTATGACCCAACAGGACAAATATCCAGGGGTGTTAATTGTGATTGCACATACCATTTTCACGTGGAATGGGTTATATGTGGTTATAGGGTGGGGTGAAGAAAATTATATTAACACTTTAGGATACCAATACATATGCTGTACATTTCTAATAGCTGCACATATATACACACTACCGTTCTAACTACAGTTTCCTATATGATAACTACTTCAATTTGGTGATAGGACTGTTACTGCTACATCAATATACATTTCATTGTTCTTCATACACATTCATATCTGGCTTTGTTCAGCTACATCATCCTGCTACATTTGCTTTATATAGCTATAGACAACTGTGGTTGTTTGGTATGTCAGACAATCATACTATCTGCATATTGCAGACTGAGAGCAACATATACAGATTTTGGGATACACATTCCAGCTGCAGCAACACTTTGAACACATTTCGCTGTTTGGTTTTGCTTCTCACATGCATTTCATACTGTACTGACTGCAGTATACTTTATTCAGGGGTTATTACTACTTTATTGGTGGATTCATAACACTTTCTCACACTCTCTCACTTGCTTTCATTTTACTATTCATGATGGTACTTACTTCTAGGCTTTATTGACATGTTTTACCTGTAGTTATTACAATCCTTTCCAGTAGTCTCACTTATGTCATGTTTCAGTATTTCAACAGGGGTATATTTCACACATGTGATTTGCTCATCTTCTGCAGCTGTACTTTTCAGCCTGCTGCAGGTTGTGTACTATTATATTACAGGTGGGGCATCTTTATTTCAGACTTTATTTCAGACATTTTCATTTTTCTGTTTGGATTACAGACTGCAACACACTTTTGTAATCAAGCAATACTTGCAAACACTCTTACACTTGTTACTTGCACATTCTATTACTTAGTGACTACACTGCACTCTTTTGCTAACTGTCATACTTTTATATTTCTGTACAGTTACTGGGAGAGGATTACTGACCTGCCTGGTGGCGCAACCGCACCAGCCTATCGCCATAGGCTCTGCGGTTCGCAGAACGGACACCTGCAGCTGTAATATAAATGAAGTAATATTGGAATACAGTTTAATTTGTTACATACATAATTACATGTAGCTTACTCAGTAGTGGGGCGTTGGGCATTTGCCGGGCCTCCTGGATCCAAAGGTTCAATTGGTCCTGCTTGCGTCTGTTCAGGTCCGCATGGTGGTGACGAACCTGCTCACCAGTCCTTGGAATCCCTGTGGCACTGGTGAGATCATGAGTCAACCGGTCCCATGCCTCAGCCCTGTATGCTCCCCACAGGACCTGGCCCTGCATGATTTGGGCCTCATGATTATGGACTAGGAGCCAGAGCATGTATCTGGACTCCTCAACACCCCACCTCTGTGCTCAAAAGCAACTACCCTCACCTACTCCTGTCATTCTGGCTGCAAGTCAGTTCTACAATCGTTTATGCTGTGTATTCCTGCCTATGGGGCTTATATAGGCCGTTTTTCCCGCACATATCTGTGATTGGCCATTTTGGAATTGTATCAACTTCACAAAACCTGCTTTGTCATGCTCCACTTTGTATTCATTCCTATATATTTGCTATTACTGCATTTATAGGTACTGCTGTCATGGCTTAGTGGTTCAGTACCTTGACTATGGTGTATAGTATCCAGGGTTTGAACCTACTCTCTGCTTTTTATTTTTTATGACTGTCTGAACAGGCTGAGGGGTGTGTCTGTGTAAAGACAGTTTTGATACAGCTTGCTCAACGTTGCCCGTTGGTTAGCTTGTTGGCACGGTGCGCAGCTCCGCGCAAACGGGGTACGCTGGTTTACGCCTCATTTGGCTGTCAGCATGCATATTATGCTCAGCTCAGCTAGGGGCACACAGTTTCAGCATGTTAAGCCACTGCTCACCTACGGGCACTCATTTTACACCTGTTAAACCACTGCTTACCTACGGGCAGATACACTCACCTTATTAAACTGTAGCTCAGCTATAGGCACATCTGGCATTTTTTTATTATTTTGTTATCTCACATTTCTTCAACATAAATGGCTTATTTCATTACATTTCACATAAAATATAATTTTATATGTGTACATGTTTGTCAGGGACTTGTTTCGTGCTTATTTTACTAAAAATAAATATTGATGTTGTGGGGGCTCGAACCATGACTGCCTGCTCTTCAGCCGACGTCTCTACCCATACTCTATTGCTTCTTGGCTTACTTTGTATATTTAGTTCTTATATGCTTTTCCACTGACTGCTAACTGTGGCTAAGCTACGGGCACACCTGCGCACTCACGGGCAAACATCTTTACGATTTAAAAACAAATTATATAACATGTTCATTTATATATTTTATGTTCATAGTCTGTAGGGGCATGTGTTGTGTTTATTCACATTTCCATGGACTCTGTCATGGGTGTTTACTTTGGACACTTTTACTCTTCTGGGGGTGTGTCCACTTGCAGGGCTCAGCCTACGGACACACCCCTACTGTCTTCCACGGACCGTGTTAGCCTTAGGTGTGATTCAGCATGCCCTCATGCATATGCATGACATGCTGACGTCACACCATTTAACTGCAGCCTCCGTGTAAGCCTTGTATCTCTTACACGGAGGCTTCGTGAATCCTGCCCTATGTCTTTCCTTTTAAAAACTGCTGCTGCATTGCTCAAACACCTGTGTTCAGTGGTGATGTCATTCAGCTTGCCAACGAAATAGTGATCATTCTAAAGTAAACAACCCCATATTATTAAAGGAAAACTGTTTATAAAGTATAGACATTTAATGAAATACACAACTATCTACAGTTTTAAATCAAAGAAAATATAATCTGACAAAGAAATTAATTGACCATTTGATAACTCTGACTATTAAACAGCTAACCCGCAGAAATTCTGATGGCTGATTTATTAAATTGTCAGTAATAAGAAAGTATTAAATTAGACAGAAATAGTAATGAGACATTTTAGATGATCTATAAACAATTTAGCTGGCTACCTAGTCACATAATATACTGTCTTTTAGTAACAGATTCATATTAGTGCAACCAAAAGTCAGCCAGTGGCAGCATAGTTTAAAATGACAGTAGATTAAATATGACATATATTAGCAGCAGATTAAATGGCAGCATAAGTTAAAGGTAGTAAGGCAAATTGATAGACATGTAATGTGGTGGTCATGTTGTACTTATGTGACAAATATTTCAAGCAACTACACCAACGTTATGCTACTAGGCGTGGAAGATTTTCATCTATGTTGTTCATTAGATGTTTTAGATCTAATTAAAAAATCAGTCAATCAATTTGTGATGTTACCTATTGACACAGGTCATCTGTGACATTTTATCTTTTTCTTGAGTTGCCACATTCTGTTAATGCACTACCTAGCCACATGGGACAACATAGTCCAAATATATATTTCTATCTTCTCTCAAAGTAAAAATCTCAGTGAAAAAAATAGGATGAATAGATATGGAGTCTCAGTCTTTGCCTGTAAGACATGATATTTTTAGGTATATGATAACACTGTTACTTTCCAAGAGTTTCAGTTTTAACGTATTGCTTTGCTTCATTGATATGGTGCACTTTCCACCTGAACTGGTGGAACAAGCTTTGCAAAGTATTGTTGCTGAGTTAAAATATCTGATGGTTTGAGGAATCAATACCTTTTGCTCTGCAAATGAATGAAGATTAAGTACAGCACATGCATATTTTACACAGAGGAATTTATCAAACAATCACACTTTAAATGACTTACCTTAAACTGCAGTGCATCAGCTGCAGATCATCTTAGCTAACACAAATTATAGTTATGAAACTTGCTATAATTTATGCATTAGTCACAATATATTGCATAGTAATCTGTTTTCAGTATTTCTTTTAGAATGTTTGAACTATAGCTTCATTACATTTTACAAATAAACTTTCCTAATGAAGCTCAGACATTTAAACTCTTGACATCAGTTGTCCCAGTGCAGCAAAATACTTAATCTATATTTCTGTTATTGTCAGCTATACAGCAGTAAGTATGATGTTTCAAAGCTAGTGTCTTGCACGTTTGCTATCATTTTCTACTCTAGCTATTAGCCAGTGAGGGGCAAAAACATTTTCCTTTCCAAAGTGTAAGATATTTATTATACAAATTAAATTTTCTGACATTGACATAATACAGTTTTTTATAACAAATGCATTTTTCTTTTTTAACAAAAAAGACATTGATGCCTAAGTCTTAGCAAGTTTACGTCACGCAATGTAGACCTAATAAAACTTGACTATAGCCTACATTACAGTTAAGCAAAGCATATCTTGTTTTTACTTATGTAAGACCTGTAAAAAATACTTCTTAATACCTGACTAAAAGCTGCTGCAGTATTCTGCATAAAGCTGTTGCATTATTTTACAAACATCATTTTTGGTCAGTCTTTTTTAACAAGCAGACCTGAGTAAAAATAAATGAAACAAGTTTTAATTGCTCACTTTTTATTTAATATCCTCAGAGATCCAACAGCCATAAAATTCAGTACATTTCACCAGTTAAAATGAAACTGAGACTTATATGTACAGTGATTCTGCAGTAACTTCTGCAGCAATACACACACACACACACACACACACACACACACACACACACACACACACACACACACTTCAGAGGTCTGTGACCCTGACACAAAAATTATGGCAATTGTAGGTAAGTATTCACCTTTAATCCTCAGTTTTCTATTTCAAGTTCATTATTAATACTCTCGAGTCTCTTGAAGCAAGACTGTTAAGTACTTTGTATTAAAACTTGATGACTATACCATGAATGTTCGATGAAAGCAGGATCTGTTGGGATCACATGAAAAAGCTTAACTGCATCACTGTATTATAAGATTCTTAATGAATTATAGAGCATGATAGATGACCTCTTCATCAGTCAGTCAGACATCTTTGGTAAATATTTTCTGTTTTCATACCTTAAAATAAGGGCTTTGATGTTTTTTTTTTTTTATTAGATTTAAAAATATAATAAGTCAGTGAAAATGTCAGTCTGTATTTGTAATGTACTGTGCAATATTATGGAAGCATAGCATTAAAATTAATGAAAATTTCTTAAGACATAAGTTCTTGAAGATGAACAATAAATACAATAGACAATGTAAAAAGCAAGGTTAAAACTGTTTCTAATTTATCACTGTTCACATACCCACTGTACTATATAGTGATGGTTTCTTAACACATTCAATCACATTCCATTTATTTGGAAGTTTTTAGTCCATTTAATATGAAAATCTTGCAAACTTGCACTCCATGTTGAAAAAAATGATCCAAAAGACTATGTCCACCTTTTATAAATCAAATATACAAATATACCAGCATGTTGATCTCTGCATTCTGCTCCGTGTTCCACTGATGCCTATATTGACCTTTACATTTTTTGCAGCATGTATCCTACTGACACCCATATTGACCTCTGCATTTTGTTCTATGTGTCCCACTGATACACAGACCTAATGTATCCAACTGTTGATCTGCACAATATTCCTTTTTAACTGTAGGTAAAGTTAAGACCCCACAACTATTTTGATCCTTTTCTTAAATCTAAATGGAATGTATGAACTTACAGCTGATTTTTATACCCTTTCTTTAATTTATCAATCTCTGTTCCTGATTCTTGTTTATTTATTTATTTGTCTTTGTTAACTGGGAAAAGTCAGACTGGGTAAAACATAGTTTTAGTGGAGACCTGGGAAGAAAAGCTCCACATTTAAGTTATACACAATGTACATTTATAATTGCAAGGTTAAAAAAAATCTGTACATGTGCTTATTTACATGTTTTTTAAATGTTTGTAAATACTTTTTTCATGAACATTGTATTTTAACACAAAAAAGAGAGAAATTAACATAAAGTGACTAATTATTGAATAGAGAAATAGCATACAATAAAAATTAATGTATTTATAGCATGGTGGCTGCAGGGAAAAGGTCAAACTGGGGTGTTTCTGAGTTTAGTAAAAATTTACAGACAGACAAGTAGCACATAGCTTAAAAAATGATAGATATTTGAGAGAAGAAGTTATGGAAATGAGCAGGAAGATAAATGGAGGAACTGTAGTTAGTGGTGGGGTGTGAGAGGTGGAGGAAAAGTAAGAGGTTAGGAGATTAGTGCAGCATGAGGAGGAGCGATAAGGTACAAAAAGATTGGGAAGCAAAGTGGCTCTAAGAGTTGAATAAAAGTAATCTGAATGAAGCTAGTCTGGTGATCAGGAAGAACAATGCCATCTTTGGCATAAGTTCTGAAACTATTTAAGTTTTATATAGGTTCATAGGTTCATAGGTTCATACTAGGCTATCTGCCCGAGGGCATTTACAAGCCTAGCCCATCGTTTTGTGGCTTACGCCACCCCTTTAGTATGGGGAACTATACCCATTATTTTGCTGTGCCTCTGTCGAGCAGTGACACTGAGGTAATCCCTGGGGTATATCTGCGATCTCCCATCCATTGGTCAAGATTTCTCTTGAACAAGGCCAGCGAGGTGCTCTGCCTCACATGTACCGGGATTTTGTTCCACAGCATAGGGAGTCTTTGGGTGATGAATCTATCCCTCCAGCACGTCCTATTAATAGCCGTGTCAAGGTTTAAGTCTCCCGCCCTTGTGGCTCTGATGGATCTAGATTTTTGAGGTGAAGCATATTCATCAAATCTGGGTTTGACATGGCCTTGTATGTTAGGCAAAGGTCACCTCTGAGCAATGATGGCGACTGAATAGAGCTGGAGTTCTTTCAGTCGGGTAGCATAGGACAGATTTTTGAGACCCTTTATCCTTTTGGTGAGGAACTTTTGTGGCCTCTCCAGCTGCTGCAAGTGTCGGGTCAGATACATTCCGAATGGGGCATTGTACTCAATCATTGGTCTGATGAGTGATGAGTAAAGGGAGACTATGACCTCCCTTGATCTGTTTTAACTGTGTGGGGAGTTCATTCCAGAACATAATGACAGTAGAGATAGTCCCCAAAGTGTTAAATGTCTTATTGATATATAGTAAAAGTTTACTGCTAGAGCAAAAGTCTCTAGTTGGGGAATAGTACAGTAGAGTATTTTGTAATGCTGGGCATTTGTCTGGAGAGAACAATAGGTTTTGGACAATGATTAGCTTCAAGTATGTTAACTGGTTTGGGAGTTCAAGCAAGTTTAGTGGTTTTAATGCAAGGCAGTGGTGTGTTTTATAAGGTTGGTTGGTTGCAAATTTAGCTATTTTGTAGTAGCAGGAGGATAGTTTAGTTTGATACATAGTGGTGATATTTGTAAAACTGGGGAAGTATATAACAGAAGGAAGGAGGTATGTTGCTGTTAAGGTAATCCTTGCTTGATCTGTCAGGTAGTGTTTGGCCCTAGAGAGGGAGCTGAGGTTTTGGTGAGTTTTCTTGATAGAATGAAATCTGTGGTGATTAAATTTGAGGTTTTCATCTATTATGACTCCACTATAGTTTCTATGTTTGTGTTATCACTTGAGGTAATATGAAATGTGTGCTTCTGGCTGGCAATAAGCAGAAAATTAGAATTTTATTGCCATATCTCAATATCAGTAAAAAATTCCTGTAATTTTGTTATGGATAGGGCAGAACAGATAAGGACTGAATCAATGGCATTTTGTATGAGAGTGGCAAGTGTTGTAGTGGTATGAAGTTTATTTATGAAAATATTAAATAGAAGGGGACTAAGTATTGACCCTGTTGGAACACCAACAGAAATTGGTTGAAATGCTGAAAGGTTTTGTTATCATTTATTTGTTTGCTGATGGTTGCATAAATAACTTTGAAACTAGGAGAGGGCGGGGTAAGTGAGACAGTACAGTTGTGTAAAACCTTACCATAATGGTAGATGCCCTTACCTTCACCACTGCGGTATTCCTTATAAATGGGATTCCCTACCATGAAGCCCACCATCCGGCCAGTTTACCAAAGTCTACCATTGCTTTAAGGTACATTGAACATCACCTGCACACTCCTTGTGTAGGGTTGGGCATAAAGGTGATGTTCAGGTGTACCATCCTCAGAACTTTATGCCCCAGTAGGAACAGCATTCCAAGGAAAACCAAGGAGAACATGCACATCTAGGAAGGAAAAATACCAGGAGGATGGAGGGAGGGAGTGAATACTGCAGTGGTGAAAGCAAGGACATCTACTGTTATAGTAAGATTTTACACAACTGTATTATGTCCTTACATTCACCACTGCAGTATTTCTTACAAATGGGAGAGTACCAAAGCTCAAGAAGACTCTTGGTTGGAGGAAGCAGCAAAGCCCTCTAAGAAGCCATGAAGAATGTCATCAACAAAACCAGCTCTAGCTCTGGAGATACCATCCGACCAGTAATGTTTGGTAAAGGTGTGCACAGAAGTCCAGATAGCAACTTCAAGAATACAACTAGCATTTAATCCTTTGAAAAAAGAACCAGAAGAAACCACAACTCTAGTGGAATGACCCTTTACAGAAGAAGGAAGGCTCTCACCATGAAATGTGTAACAAAAGAAAATAGCCTTTGACATCCAAGTGGAAATAGTTTGCTTGGAAACAACCAAACCTAAAGACCTAGGATGAAAGAGAACAAATAACTGGTCAGATTTTCTGATGGCTCAGATTTTATGTGGATAAAACTAAAGCTGTCTATGCACATCTAAGGTATGCAGCACCCTCTCACTGTCAGATTGTGGAGAGGGGAAAAAAGTAGACAAATTAATAGACTGATTAAGTGACAACTCATTAACCACCTTGGGCATGAAAGAAGGAATAGTACGTAAGGACACCCTGTCCTCATGAAATATCAAAAATGGTGGACCATAAGGCCTTGCAACTCAGACACCCATCTGGCAGAAGTAAGAGTTAACAAAAGAACTGTCTTCCAAGAACAATGTTGCAAGGAAGCTGAAACAGCAGGCTCAAAAGGAGCCTGAGGCAGTTTTTCCAGAATGAAATTAAGATCCCAGGGAGGAGGAACAGGCTTCCTGGGAGGTCGAATATTAAGGGCGCCTTTAAGAAATTGCTTAGTCTCAAATCTAGAAGCTAACAGGGGAGTTAAAGGCAAACAAGCAGAAAGAGCTGAGAAGTGGGCCTTAATAGAAGAATAGACCAAACCAGCATTGAGCAACTCACACAAATAAGAGAGAACCAAAAGAACATCTACAGAATGTGGGTCCAGGTCACAAGAAAGACACCAAATAGAAAACCTTTTCCATTTAGACAAGTAGGATTTTCTAGTAGCAGGTTTCCTGGCCTTCTGCAGGAACTGCAGCACATCCTCAGAAAAAAAAGGTCTCTATGAATGATCAAAACCCTATCGCTCACAGTGCCAGTTGAAGCGTGGACAGGTGGGAATGGATGACAGACCCCTCATCTTGTGTGAGTAGATCCACCCTGTGAGGTAACTTGTGATGATTTCCCTTGGCTAGATGCAGAAGTAGGGGGAACTAGTGCTGTTGCAGCCAAAAAGGGAGTCACCAACAAGATTTTGGGAGCATCCCGTTGAATCTTGAGCAGGACTCTCAGAATGAGAGGAAAGGGAGGGAATACATAAAGAAACACCCCTTTCCAAGAAAATGAGAGGGCATCCACCTTCCATACCAGAGGACCTAGGACTCTGGCACAAAACAGAGGAAGTTGTCTGTTCAGAGCAGAGACAAAGAGATCTACTTCAGGAGTACCCCACTGGAGAACAATGTCCAGGAACACATCCCTGTGAAGCATCCATTCATGGGAGTGAGGGAAGGACCCGTTCAGATTGTCTGCCACAACGTTCTGATCTGAAGCAATATAAGCTGCTTGAAGAGTCACTTGATATTGGATAGCCAGATACCGTACCAGAAGTGCCAGCCGGCAAAGACAGTAAGATCTCGTACCCCCCATTTGTTGATATACCACATGATTGTGGTATTGTCTGTGAATACCTTGAGAGGCCCCAGAGAGAAGAGAGGATGAAAGGCCTGAAGAGCCATCATAAGAGCCCTCATCTCTTTGATGTTGATGTGCTGCTTCTGCTGATGAGGCAACCACACCACCTGAACCCTCAGGGAGCCAAGCGTTGCTACCCATCCTACATCTGAAGCATCTGTAAACAGATCATGAGAGGGAAAAGGAGGTTGAAAAGGGAGCCCTGGATTCAGAGACTGCTGAATCCACCACAGAAGTGCTTTCTTGAGACATGGGAGAAGAAGAACAGGAAAGTCTAGAGGATGCGCATGCTGAAGCCACACCAACTTCAGAAACCACAGGAACTTCCTTATGTAGAGTTTGGCCAGAGGGAGCATCAGAATGGTGGAAGCCATAAACCCCAGAGCTGTCAGAAGCTCCCTGGCTATAAAGGAGGCCAGAGGAAGAAGAGTTTTAAAGAAAGAAATGAGAGTTAATGCCGTTAATGAAGCAGGAATGCCAGCATTGGCACTGTTTGAATCCTGAAACCCAGAAAGACATGATCCTGAGAAGAAGTCAATGAAGACTTTTTGAAGATTATTGTGAACCCTGGGCTCTGAAGAAGAGAAATGGTAAAATGAAGATTTTGCAAAAGGACCTCTAGAGAAGATGCCTGAATCAGCAGGTCATCTGAATAAGGAAAAATGTGGATCCCTTGAAGCCTACAAAATGCAATCACAGGAGTGAGGCATTTGGTGAATACCCTTGCGGCAGAAGAAATGTCAAAGGGCAAAGCACAGAATTGAAAATGCCAGGAAGCAACAGAGAAATGCAAAAATCTCCTGAAAAGAAGATGGATCAGAATATGGAGATAAGCATCCTTGAGGTCCAGAGACACCAGAAAGGCCTGAGGGAGAAAATGAGGAAAAAGGGACCAAAGGGACAACATCCAAAAGGAAGGCACCTTCAGAAAAGTGTTTAGATGGGAGAGGTCTAGAATAGGTCTCCAAGTACCTTATTTTCTGGGCAATAGAAATATTCTTGAATTTTTAAAACCCTTTCCCCCTTTGGGACACAGGCACCTCTTGAATAGTACCCTGAAACGAGATCTCAAAGAACCTCTGGGAAAAAAGGAAGTTGTTCCTGAAGAGGCTGAGGAATGCCCAGAAAAGGAGGGCTGGAAATCCATACAATGAAGTATCACTGCTGAATGATTGACAGAACCCAAGAATCCTGGGTGATTCAGAGACAAACAGGAAGAGAAAGGGAAAGGTGAAGAGAGAAAGGAATGTGACTAGGAACAGGTGGATAGTCAGACAGCACGTGGTTTGTCAGGAAAGGAAGGCTTAAGAATCCCTGCAGTCTGAGTGGCCTTAGCAGGAGGAGTCCATTTACTACCCATTTTACCTTTAAAAGGAGGGCGTGATTGCCTAAGAACAAAGGCTGGCTTAGAAGGGTAGTTTTGCTGAAATTTAGGCACAGAAGAAACAAAGACATGTTTAAGCTCCTGTAAAGCCTCCCCCTTGTCCTGAAGAGACTTAAATAAACCAGCAGCTGCTTCACCAAACAAAAGTTTATTATCCAGAGGAGCATCCATCAACTTAGACTTAATATCATTGGGCAAAGGTTGAAGCCTAAGCCAAGAATATCTCCTCATAACTGAACCAGAAGCAGCAGCCCTAGAAGAGACATCTGCTGCATCATAACTACATTTGATAGAATAATCCACAAAAGCACTGAGTTCCAAACATTTGATAGAATTATGAACTACTTGAGAGGAAGTACCAAGCAAGGAAAGAGCAGAAGGTTTACTCTCAGTGTCTGGAAGATCAGAAAGAAGCTGACGAGCCTGAGAAAGAAGAACTAAGACATACCTAGAGATATAGCCAATAAAAAAAAAACGTTTATTTCTCTAGCGCCTCGGCCACAGTAAGCCTTCAAGGAGTACTGCAGCAATTCATCCACTGTTGTTTGTTTTATACCTAGAGATATAGGTCTGATAATTAATAGCCCTAAAAGCTAGAGCAGCCAAAGTATAAACCTTCTTACCCAGCCTATCCATGGTTCTACTACTGTCCTTCTCAGAAGGCAGTAACTTGGAAGAAGGAAGCAACTGAGATGTCTTATCAAAGGTGACAGGCACCACAGAGAGGTCAGTAGCAGGAAATTTAAATAAAAATGAACAATCCTCAGGCACCCTATAAAACCTATCAGGCTTCTTGAGAGCAGGGGGTAGAGAATCCAGCATTTTAGAGGCATTGGAAAAAACATCCAGTAAAGCAGTCAAGAGAGGAAGAATGGCCACAGGTTTAGGAGAGTCCATCTGCATTAACTCACAGTACCACTTATGGATATCCAAAACCTGGGCACAATCCGACTTAAAAAATTCCATAATCCTAGAGATTGTCTCCACAAAGGAAATTTCATCAGAAGGAGTATCTAGAGTATGAGAATCCTATTTCTCAGACCCATAGTCTAAAGGAGAAGGAATCTGGGTAGAATAAGTAAGGGAATTATCATCAGAATCCACCTCAGAAGAATTCAATTCTCTGGGCCTTTTAGAGGAAGAAGAGGACCAAAGAGAAGTAGGAACTGAAACCCCTTGAGGAGGTCTCAACAACAGTAAAGCATTAAATAATGCCTGAGTAAAGGCCACCACTCACTTTGTAGATCTCTAGGAGCAGAAGAAACATGATTAGTTTTGTTTCTTTTTTAATGGGACATCCGTCCTAGAAAGCTGAGAAGGCCCAGACTCAGAACAGCATTCCACAACTACAGTAGGAATCTCTTCACTAAAGAGAAACTATGGAACCCCTCTATACCCCTCAGAAACAGTCAGCCATGGTTCCCTCTGAGCACCCAAAATGGATGCTTGCAAAGCCTCATTGGATGTGCTGCCCACCAGATCCTCACTGGCCTCCAACCCAGATGCAGTAGAAGAATCTGACAAAACAACTGGGCAGGCCTCCAGGTTCATAATAACCTTGGGAGAAACTCTCAGCAGAGCTGGACAGCAAAGAATTAGGGTCTTACCTTATGCACCTTCTTCTTCCCTGATGGCTGACACTCGGGGCAGGAAGTTCCATTTATAGTATCTGCAGCAAGAAGCTTAAGACACTGGCTCTCAAGATACAATGAAAGGGAAGAAAGCCTACTACAAAGAGTTTTGGGGATAAGCACCTGACAAATTGAACAAGACATATGGTCGTGAGCAGCACTTAAGCAAAAAAGACACTTATCGTGGTGGACTTTATGGGAAATCAGTCTCTCACACTGGCATTTACCCTTTCTGGTTGACATTAACCCCAAACAGCACAAAACATGCAGAAAAAGTAACAAAAAAACCCAACCGGGTAGTTAACTGCAACTGTGAAGACTCCACCAAACAGGAGTAAGCACAGGAATGCCAACAAACAGAAAAATGGTAAAAAAAAAAAAAGACGGAAGTAACAGACCAATGGTTAAATTAGTGTTCTGACTGGCGGCAAAGAAGTTGTGAGGATGGTACACCTGAATGTCACCTTTATGCCCTACCCTATGCAAGGAGTGTGCAGATGACATTCAGCGTACCTTAAAGAAATGTTAGACTTTGGTAAACTAGCTGGACGGTGGGCTTCAGAGCAGGGAATCCCATTTGTAAGGAATACTGCAGCTGTGAATGTAAGGACTTCTAGTGTTAGGAGCTTTTGGTGGGACACTGTGTGAAATGGTTTGGAAAGTTCAAAGAAAAATGAAGAAACACAGATGTTCTCATTTCTGTGTTGGTTTACTATGCTGGTGAAATTGAGGAGGACAGTAGTAGTACTGTGGATGGGCCTGAAACTGGATGTTGGAGAGGAGGTTGTGTTTGGCTATATGTTTCATAATCTGAGAGTGAATACATTTCTCAAGGATTTTAGAGAGGGGTGATAAGATAGTAATAAGTCTATACTTTGTTAACTCTGTTGTAGTACCTTGTTTGTGAAGGGGTATAGTAGTGTTTTTTTCCCCAATAGATGGGACACAGTTTTCAGTTACTGACCAGTTGATTAGAATGGGGAGAGGGAAGGCTGGTGCTTCTGCACCTATTTTGAGGAACTCATTGAGAAGGTTATTGATAGCTAATATGGTTGCTTTTAGTCTGGATAGTACTTTTTTTATTCAGCCTTCCTACCTTATCCTACAGGTGCCACAGGTTTATATAATGAGTTCATAACATAACCCACTGTTGCCTTACTTTCTCTGAAGTGTGCACACATGGTGTGTATTTAATGTATCTACATGCATTATCACTGAATTCCCTTCACCATCTGCACTGCCTTTCTCTGCACATCTACCAAATGCATGTGTTTATTTCTGTAAGTCCTCTAGAATACTACAAAGTATTACAGCTCTTGCCTTGCCAATATCCAGTATGATGCAAGAATGGCGCAGTCTCCTCTGAATTTTCCCTCTCATCATGACCCATTCAAACTGGCATCCTACTGACTTTCCCCAGAACCCACTCACACTTTATTACATAATCAAGTAAGGTGTGATTGTCATTGCTCTTTTCATGTTATTCCAAGTCATCTCTACCTTACCTTTCTAATCCTCTCTGGACACTGTAAAAATTTGAATTCCTGTGGATTAAATCTTACTTTCTGACTATCTTACTACTGGGTACTAGCATTAAAGCTTGTAAATATTAATAGTAGATTGTATTTTAATAAGTTTATTAAAAGATAATCCCCCATTGCCTGAGTACTGCAGCAAACTTGATGTTGTTAGTTTGCAGATTAATGCTGTTCTTTTCACCTCTGCTTAAGTCAGATACATATATACTAAACAGAAATAACCTCACCAATACATCTGGCAGTATACTTCTAGTGAAGTTCTTATTAAGTAACTCACTTCTCCCAAACTCCTACCCATTGCACAATTGTGTCATCCTCATGTGAGTGTAGAGTGCCAGAGACTTGCTGATGCCCAAGTAAAACACATCATCTCCATTCTCATTTTTTTATGTTCTCTGTAAGGCATTTGTGTGATTATAACTTGCAAAGGATGTACCACACACTTGTAAACTAAT
Organism: Protopterus annectens; assembly: GCF_019279795.1. Classification (NCBI taxonomy): domain Eukaryota; kingdom Metazoa; phylum Chordata; order Ceratodontiformes; family Protopteridae; genus Protopterus; species Protopterus annectens. The sequence goes on from NC_056745.1 coordinate 822,919,470, forward strand.
AACATGACCAGCTCCTTGACAGATTCACCATTTATTAGACAAAAACATAACACATATCCACTAAGCACTTTCACCCGTTCACCATACAGGGCTTCTTCAGAGTGAAATGCATTATAAAAATACTTCCTTTAAATAACCCTATAGAGCACATTGCGAGATCAATAGCACAACCACCAATGACTAAAAACCAATCAGAGACCACAATTAATTAATGGTGTTAAAACACTTCATACTTTTTCAAACCAGCAATATATAATTAAAAATATATAAAGTGCTCAAATATATTGTTAAAATCATTAATGCATAAATACACTGTTAAAAACTGTATTGCAACACCACAATATATTAACTAAATGCAATGAGATTTGCACTTTAATATACTAGAAATGGAGATATGTTCATTAATACCTGGTGGATTGGAAGCTTCCAATCTCAACTGCCACAAACACACTTTAGCTTCCAATAGAGTCTTATCATCCCCACCCTTCTCATTGTGTGGGACTCTATCAATCACGAAAAATAAAATTATTTTAAAATTGTTACATTTTTGACTATGTGTATATAATGAACTTACTAATTTCTTATTTTGATGTCCCTAAAATGTTCTAAAATACATGTTCTTAACTTTCTAATAGTCTTTCCTACATAGTATGTGGAACAACTTATACATGTAGCAACGTACACAACCATGTTAGTGTTGCAATTACAAAATCCAGGACATCTAATGGTTCTCTTGTAGTTGTAAATTGCAACATATGGTCCATCATTAATATATTTACATGTGCTACATAATCCACATTTACTCATTTTGGACATCTTGTACATATTCAAGTTAGCATATATTTCCATTAATTATTTTAAATTTGCACCTCTACTATAAATAAATACAGGTGAAGATCCTATAATGTCCATCAGTTCACTTTTAAATACACTTTGCCAAGTTTCTTGTACTATAGTCTTGATCCTACCCACTGATTCATTAAATGGGAGTATTAAAGCATCTCTCCTATTTTTCTTTTCTTTATATACCCCATTTGTAACAATATTGTTATAAACCAAACCTCCTTTAAGTATAAGTTTAAACACAGTTGGTCTTTTGTCTTCCACCTCCTTACTTATTCTGTTCAATATATCTCGAGGGTATCCTCTTTCACTAAATATGTGCTTCAATTTCACCATTTCATTATGAAAGTGGACATCCACACTAACAAGTCTAGACAACCTCACCATCTGTCCCTTCATAATGTTCTTCTTCTGGGAATATGGGTGACAACTGTTAAAATGTAAGAAGGAATTAGAATAGGTCTTTTTCTGATAAATACTGGAATTCAAAACACCTTTGTCCTTATATAACGGTATATCAAGATATTTACATTTTGTATCATGGACCTTGCTAGTGAATTTTAAGAATGATGTCGTTGCACCTATGTAATCTAAAATTCTAGTACTTCCTCCTCAGTCCCCTTCCAAAAAATCAAAATATCATCCAAAAAGCGAAAATAAAGTGCTATTTTGGACATATAACTGGAGGTGAAGACACACTGTGTTTCCCATTCAGCTAAAACCAAATTGGTGTATATGGGTGCACATCTAGCACCCATTGCCATGCCCATGATCTGTTTATAATACTCTCCTTCAAATATAATAAAATTATTTAGTAGGACCATTTCCATAAGTTCCACCATTAATTTTCTCTTTACAATGTGCATGTCTCTGTATCTCAACAAACAGTTCTCAAACATTTCAAGTCCTATATTGTGTGGTACAATAGAAAATAAATTTATCACATCCAGAGTTACCATTACAAATTCATTGTTGGTCTTCATCTCTCTTATAACATCAAGATAGTGCCAAGAGTCTCTCAGTATATGTGGTAATTGCATCAAAACACTTTTACAATTAAAATCCACAAAAGATGCTATAGCTTCAGTTTTAGATCTTTTTGTCGAAACAATCGGCCTAAAAGGCGGATCATTCAAACTTTTGTGGATTTTGAGGATACCATTAAATATTCATAGTCGGCCTTATCAAGAGTACCATCCATTAAAAGCTCATGTAGCTGCCAGTCTATTTTTGTATAAGCTCTATATACCTCATATCTGGAGACTCTTTCATACGTTGCACTGTCATTGAATAAATCAAGCATCTTAGAAAAATAGTAGGTGTTGTTCATAATCACAACCCCACTCCCTTTATCTGGTTTCATTACTCAATATGAATTAGTAGTAATTAATTCCTTTAAACAAAACCTTTCCCCTAAAGTCAAATTGTCATTTAACATTTTTACAGTTCTCAAAAATCTCTGTATTTGCGATTCACAGAACTGTTCAAATATGAACACCATGGGGTTGTTAGGGGGAATGAAGGTGCTTGATCTTTTTAATGTAGGAATATACCCTTCACTGGGGCTGAGGTTGTTAGAAAAAAAACATTTTTAAGTTCAGTCGTTTTGTATATAATTTAAAAGTAATTAAAATCTTACCAATATCATGCCTAAAAGTTGGAACATAAGAAAAACCTTTTTTAAAAAGTGCAAAATGATCATCTGACAAATTTAACGTAGTAAAATTGTAAATCGAAAAACCACCGTTCTTAAATATTTTACAATTATAATCTATATTTTTCAAGTCATCCTCTTATTGAACAGTGTCTCCCCATAAATTTTCATTATATGTCCAAAATAGCACTTTATTTGCGCTTTTTGGACGATATTTGTTATTTTTCGGAAGCTGACTGAGGAGGAAGTACTAGAATTTGTAGATTACATGCGTACAATGACATCATTCTTAAAATTCACTAGCAAGGTCCATGATACAAAATGTAAATATCTTGATATACCGTTATATAAGGACAAAGGTATTTTGAATTCCAGTATTTATCAGAAAAAGACCTATTCTAATTCCTTCTAACATTTTAACAGTTGTCACCCATATTCCCAGAAGAAGAACATTATGAAGGGACAGATGGTGAGGTTATCTAGACTTGTTATTGAGGATGTCCACTTTCATAATGAAATGTTGAAATTGAAGGACATGTTTAGTGAAAGAGGATATCCCCAAGATATATTGAACAGAATAAGTAAGGAGGTGGAAGGCAAAAGACCAACTGTGTTTAAACCTATACTTAAAGGAGGTTTGGTTTATAACAATATTGTTACAAATGGGGTATATAAAGAAAAGAAAAATAGGAGAGATGCTTTAATACTCCCATTTAATGAATCAGTGGGTAGGATCAAGACCATAGTACAAGAAACTTGGCAAAGTGTATTTAAAAGTGAACTGATGGACATTATAGGATCTTCACCTGTATTTATTTATAGTAGAGGTGCAAATTTAAAAGAATTAATGGAAATAGATGCTAACTCGAATATGTACAAGATGTCCAGAATGAGTAAATGTGGATTATGTAGCACATGTAAATATATTAATGATGGGCCATATGTTGCAATTTACAACTACAAGAGAACCATTAGATGTCCTGGATTTTGTAATTGCAACACTAAGATGGTTGTGTACATTGCTACATGTATAAGCTGTTCCACATACTATGTAGGAAAGACTATTAGAAAGTTAAGAACATGTATTTTAGAGCATGTTAGGGACATCAAAAATAAGAAATTAGTAAGTTTACTATATACACATAGTCAAAAATGTAACAATTATAAAAATATTTATTTTCCATGATTGATAGAGTCCCACACAATGAGAAGGGTGGGGATGATAAGACCCTATTGGAAGCTAAAGAGTGTTTGCGGCAATTGAGATTGGAAGCTTCCAATCCATCAGGTATTAACGAACATATCTCCATTTCTAGTATATTAAAATACAAATCTCATTGCATTTAGTTAATATATTGTGGTGTTTCAATGAAGTTTCTAACAATGTATTTATGTATTAATGATTTTAACAATATATTTGAGCACTTTATATATTTTTAATTATATATTGTTAGTTTGAAAAAGTATGAAGTGTTTTAACACCATTAATTAATGGTGGTTTTTGGTTGGTTTTTAGTCATTGGGGGTTGTGCTATTGGTCTTGCAATGTGTTCTATTGGGTTATTTAAAGGAAGTATTTTTGTAATGCATTTCACTCTGAAGAAGAATGTATGGTGAACGGGTGAAAGCGCTTAGTGGATGTGTGTTATGTTTTATCTAATAAACCGTGAATCTGTCATGGAGCTGGTCATGTTATTTGTGCAATTATATCAAGTCTGGTTGACAAGATCTTTGATATTTTAATCCATTTCGTTGTCTACGTACTGTAACATTTTCAGTTATGAATGGAGTCAGACTTCTGCTACTGCATTTCTATCACTTGATGTTCTAAGAATAAAACTGATATTAATTGGCTTTATTTTGTTCTTGGACCATCTCTCTTTGTTTAATGGCATGAACTTTTAGTCCTGTTCTGTCAATCACTGATCCAACAAAAAATGCCCAGCATCTCTTCCACATCAACCCCTTAATGATAATGTACATTACCCTAAGAGGGAAATGAAAAGTTTATATAGTAAGGAAGAGGTTTTGGGATGAGCCTTATTGAAATAATGTAGCCCTGTGGAAGTCTCTACCAGGTCCTAAGGGGTGATGTAATGGACAAAAAACTAAATAGTATAACTCAAACAGCCATTAGAATCAGAAGCAAGGCTGGCGTATCTCTTCTTACTGTGGCAACTGCATGCGCAAACAAAAGTCTAGAAGTTAAGAGGTACTTGTACTATTATTTCAAAGAAGGCAAATCAGTTCAACACATGACACACCTACAGGCAGAACATTCGATCAGAGGAAGGAGCAGAACAAATGCTGGGGCCTTACATAACCACAGGATAACAGGGAATTAATCCAGTTTCCAGTGGAGCATTTTCATATAGTGGATCTAACCAGCAGGAGATTGCTAGATAATAGAAACCAGGAGCTGGTCTACTGCTGCTAAGGTTCACTTATAAGTACTCATATCATTGTTGGAATCAAGCTGTATTGATGAAGGGGAGACAATGACTCAACAGTACTGTAAAATAAATATACCAAGATGGGAACATAATAAGATCAGCAACAATTGTAAGTGGAATCACACAAGCAGGAACAGCAAAGTAAAGGACCAAACTGCTGGCCTGAGAAGCAAATTGGAGCTAGTGCTAAGCAGTTTTGCAAAGGAAACAGGATGGCATGGGACAGAAGGATAACAATGACAGTAGCACCACTGAAGCTAAAAAAGGAGCTTCGTTACTCACCATTAAGGTTACAAAAGGAGCCCAGCTACTCACCATTAAGGCTACAAAAAGATCCCAGCTATTCACCATAAGGAGTACCTGAAGGAGGCCAGCTATTCAACCAGAACATGGTGCATGGATGGGACAGAAGCAGCAGAATCTATCTTCTTCGTTCAGCTTTTCCCGGTTAGGGGTCACCACAGCAGATCACCTGTCCGCTCATGATTGGCAGTGGAGTTTTACAGTGTCAAGTTGCCAGCCCGGTGCTGAACCTTCCACAGAAGGCACACACATGCACACACTCACACCTAGGGCCAATTTAGAGTGTCCAATCCACCTACAGCATGTCTTTGGGATGTGAGAGGAAACCGGAGCACCCGGAGGAAACCCACGTGACCACAGGGAGGACATGCAGACTCCACACAGAAGGCACCCCAGCCGAGGATCAAACTGGAGAACCTCTTGCTGTGAGGTGGCAACGCTAACCACTGCACCACCGTGGCCACCCCAGAAGCAGCAGAATCTATAAAAAAAATAAATAAATAAAAATAAAAAATAAGGAAAATAAAAGTATATAAGAAATAAACCTACAAGTACAAGGGAAAGGCAATAGCCATTGTCAAGATTTATCACTAGATTTAAGATAGATCAGATGTGAACGAACAGCAGCTGTAAAGGACTTGGAGGACCTACACAGAAGGCAGCAAGATGAAGAGTAAATGAACATCAGAAGTAAAAGCACAGGAACTAATAAAACATCAAAATACCTGCCCCATGGCACAAAGTTATGACTTTGTAGACTTGACTGTATTTCCCGACCTAGGTTCTACTAGTGATGCAGGAGTTGGTGGGACTGATGACAGGATATTAGTGAAACTCCAATACCAGCTTGCCTATATTAGGGGAGTCAGACTGCTCTGATCCTAGCGGAAGAATGACAGGGTCATTTGGGGGTAGGAAGAGTGAGCCATTGGGCAGCCTGCAGACTTGTCAGAAAAAAAATCATCATGGACCTAGGCAGAAGAGTACTCACAAGGAGGGTTGCAGAAGGAAGAACTATAGTTAGGTATTTGTGTTTAGAGAGATGGAGGTGTTGGGTCTTACAGCCCTGAAAAAATAAGTTGTATAGAGTGCTGTACAACACTTGGGAGTTAACAGATTTAGGAATTTGTGTTTTGTGAGATTAGATATTTTTTTACACTTACCATATGTCAATTAAATGGCATGTGATTAATCTTAGCTGTGTCCTCTATTGAACATGATGATTACCTACCAAAACTCCAAGATGGAAGAATTAATGAAAATAAACACTTATTAAGAATTTTAACCACCCAGGCATTGGCTGAGAAAATTATTCAGATCTAGTCTGATTCATTCATGGTATCTTACATCAAAAATCAAACCATCGACAAGAAGCTTCACAAATTTAAAGGAATCCATCAAACACACCAAACAGCCACAATAAATAAATAAGTAAAGTAATAAACAGTACAGAAAAATCACTTCTGTGGGGGGCAGGCCTACTGCACCACAAACGCTGCCATGATTATATATGCAACGTTTCAGAGATCACAGGACAATGGGAAAAAGGACAAATTCTCTGATGTCATTGTCTGTCAGCTTCACACAAAACACATACTGTGCCACAGTTAGCAGTGTAAGTGAATGGAAAATGCCCATTCACCTAAACTGCTAATTCCATTCACTTACACTGCTAACGTGAAACTGTAGCAACAGAAGTTACATTTAATCATATGCTGATTAATAGGCATGTGGTTAATTCTAGCTGTGTCCCTCACAGAACAAACATGATGATTTGCTACCAAACTCCAAGATGGGAAAAATCAATGAAAATATATTACTTATCAAGGTCTGAGTAAAGATATTCAGACCTAGTTTGATTCATTGATGGCATCTTCCATCGAGAATCTAACGCATAAAATTTAAGAGAAACCATTAAACCCAATGAACTGCCAAATAAATAAATAAAATAAAACTGCCATGACTTTATATATACCGATTCAGAGATTGCAGAACAGTGAAGGAATACAACAAATACTATTATGCAACTGTCGAATGATCTCACACAAAACATGCACTGTACCACAAGTGGCAGGGTAAGTGACTGGAACATAATCACTTACTGATAGCTGCTGATGTTAAACTGTAGCAATGCAAGAAACAGACATAAAGGAAATATTTCACAACTGCATTGTGCCGATGTCTGACGTGATATAATGAAGAACTCCAAATTACTCAACAAATTACCTGACCATGTTAATCAAAACCATTTAGAACCATACAAAGCAATCCAGTTAAGGATAACAATATCATAGACATCATACTGACAACCTAGGAGCTTGCAGTCCCCCACCAATAGTTATACTCTAACATAGTTCATGACAGTATCATCCTTAAACTAAGAGCAAAGTTAAACCCAAACATAAATAAAGCGTCCTTCACAGACTTTGCCAATAGTAATCAAACAAATCACTGGAAATCATTGCTGAAAGCATGAACCCCAACAAAAAAAAAAAACAAAATGAGCACTGTAGAGGTACAGGAAGAAATCAGCAGCCCAATAAACTTCCATGAACAAATCAACTTTATTGTAAATTAATGGTTTTAAATGTGAACAGAGTCTTCTAACTATTTCACGATTTTTTTTTCATTTTTTACGCTCATGCCACATTTACTTAGTTGATGCTAACCTGCCAACCATGGATTCTGATACCTTATATTTTTTAAATAGTTCAATTTTTCATACCTTGCTAGTACTTTTAACATTATATTTTATATTTGTATATTAAAGGTTTATGGTAACAGCTTTACCTGGATAATCATCTTTTAAATGTTTTTAAATATTTGTGTGTGTGTGTGTGTGTGTGTGTGTGTGTGTGTGTGTGTGTGTGTGTGTGTGTGTGTGTGTGTGTGTGTGTATATATATCTATATATATATATATATATATATATATATATATATATATATATATATATATATATATCTGTATAAGTCCCCTTCAAAACATCTAAAACCCATAACACCTAATTTCATAATATTGAGATCAGAACATCTAAAACCCATAACATTGAATTTCATAACATCTAACAGTACAAATCACACGAAAATAACATCCCCTCCAGATATAACGACATATAATGACACTGATCTAACAAATGCACGTTTTACTACAGTTCTGCAGGGGGGGCTTGATATAGTGGGGTTAGGAAATTAACTTTTTCCCACTGTAGTGCGATCTTGAAGTTGGCATATTTAATTTATGGGGTGTCTGGAGGCTGCAGGGGGGCTTGCCCCCTTGCATAAACATAGTAAAAAGTGTGTTTGGTAGTTTGGTGTTGTTATATGTGGAGGGGATGTTATTTTCTAGTGATTTGGATTGCTAGATGTTATGAAATTCGATGTTATGGGTTTTCGATGTTTCAAAGTAGACCCATATATATATATATATATATATATATATATATATTTATTTATTTATATATATATATATATATATATATATATATATGTATATATATATATGTGTGTATATATATATATATATATATATATATTTATATATATATATATATATATATATATATATATATATATATATATATATATATATATATATATATATATATATATATATATATATATACATATTACTATTTTAGAAAATAAATGTTCTTCAATAATTGTTTCAATAATTGTTTTATTGGATATAATTTAAAAGTTTACTAGGGAGTTATGGGATTTGTAGTAGGAGCTGAGGAAGTCCTAATGCATTTCATGTTCTTCTGTTTTTATTTTACAATAAGGTTGGTGATTTGCTCATGGAAGTTTATTGGGCTGCTGACTTCTTCCTGCACTTCTACCGTGCTCAAGATGCAACAAATAATAAACTTACATAAACAGAATGGGGCACTCACAGTAGTGACCCAAATATATCTGTTCAGTCTAGATTAACAAAGTTCCGTCAATGGACAAACTGAGACAACAATAAACAGGAACTAAAACTATATAAATACAAAAGCGGCACCAGAGGCAAAATGAAGGCAGCAATAAAGCATATAAAACCACTTGAACACAAACCTGTGTGAGTGACCCTGCTCTAACACTGAACCTGACATTAGATAGAGGTTATAGACATTATGAAATAGAAGGAATGTGTAATGAAGTACAATGTTTAAGACCCAATATTGCTAAACCCTACTTCTCCGAGAATTGTGTGTGGGAGTTTTATGATGTTACAACAGGTGGGAATGTAGAGGTTGGTCGGGTTCCCCTAACCCTGTCGTATGTGAGTGATATAACACAATTACATGATGTTATTAGATCTACTTGGCATATTCTGATAACGGATGATCATATCAAGAACATAGTGGGTGAGTGGCCGTGTATTAAATACAAAAATAAAAAGTCACTTAAATGTCGGTTATGTTACTGGAATAATTTTGTAGAATGTCAAGTAGATTCTATTATACAGAGTACACATATTTGTAATAGATGCAATTTTTGTTCATATATTGATACTTCCAACATCTTTGTTCACCCAGTCTCTGGTCGGGTATATTCTTTCTGAGAAGTTGCTGATTGTAGAAACCCTAATGTGATCATGTGCTAGTTTTTATGTGGATAAAACTAACCGTTTGTTTTTTGAAAGGGTTAGAGAACATACATATATATAATATAAGAAGGGGTGATGTTAGGAATGCATTAACTAGCTATGGGCAGGATTCACGAAGGCTTGCACGGAGTGTAAGAGACGTGCAACACTCCATGCAAGCCTCGCGATCCAGGAACAGCCCTAAACTCCGTGTAAGAGACCAGCTAAAACGTCTCTTACACGGACTGGGCGTGGACATGCTAAATACCTCACTTGCATCTGAAAGGTATGCAAATGAGGTATATTAGCGATCCACGAAGCAGAAACCAGTCCGTGTAGGAGACGTTTTAGCTGCAGAAATGTACTCAGTTGACAACTGAGTACATTTCTGCAAAATCCACAACGGAGCGATGTCAGCTCCAAAAAAAGGTTGCATATGATTCAGGCAGCATGCCAATGGCCAAATATGTGGCCATTGGCAAGATAATCCAATGCAAAAATATTAAAAATATAATTTTTTTTTTTCGGCGATCGCCGATGTTTAAACCCAGTGCAGCCCCGCGCAAACGGGCTGCACTGTATAAAACCATTAAAAAAAGGTTATAAATCCACAAATGTGGGTTTCATGCAATACATGGAATGACAATGCAGGGACCAGCAGACTAAAACCAACATGGCCACCGTGTAGTGGTTGCTAAGGGGGGAAGCTGAGTCTAAGACATGTAACTAAGCATTAGTAGGCAATCTCATGTAAATGAGGGTTCGGATACTGAATCTCACAGTCACATACCAAATGAGCACAGTCTGAGTAGTGTAAGAGATACAAAAGGGGGAGGAATAGAGTAGGAGATAGGTGACATCACAGGGGGGAATGGTAGAAAGAAATGCAGTTCATTGGAGGCCAGTGTAACATGACAGATGACAGGCACAGATCATTGAAAGAGGTGTGCCACTAAGTCATGGAAAGTCAAGAAATGGAAGGTGTACACTGTTACCTACACCAAAGTTTCTTGCTGGCTATGCATGCGCACGTGTGCACGCCATGAAGAGTGAGTACGACAGTGTGCACGCGTGTAAGGCAGTGTGAGCATGTGGGAGCGTGTTGGGTGATGTTTAACACTGTTTGCGTTGGTGTGCGCGTGTGTAAGGCAGGCTGAGTATGTTGGAGGCTGTTGGCAGACGTGCAACAGTGTTTGCGCGGGTGTACACGCATTTAAATCCGAATAAGTAGATTCTGAACCGTGTACGCACATGTGCGCACGTGTAAGCCACTGTGAGCGTGTTTCAGATAGTATGCAAGTTGCTCCCCCCTGAGGAAACAGAGAGGAAAAAGGAAGCAACAGAATTAATAGAAAGCTAGCAGGGATAACTGCTGAAGCTAGCAGGTGAAAACAATTAGAAGCAGGCAATTACACAGGCAGAATAGTAGCCCAGCCCAGCACTTAAAACTCTGCAAACAGTAGTGCAGGATGTTTCCATTAAGAGACACTGCAAGACAGGAGTAAGCTAATAGAAGTGAAAACTGAAAAAGCTTCACTCAGAGCAGAAATGTTAGGGGCTGCCACAGCTGTCATAATGAGACATAGGCAACTTGCTGAGGGTGGTGATAATGCAGATGGTGCCAGACAACCCACAGTGAGGAGACGGAGAAGAGTGTACAGGCCCAGGGTCACCTACCACGGGTTACATGAGCTGGAGATAGTAGAGCGCTATAGAGTGGACAGAGAGCTCCTGCAGCAAATTGTTGAGCTGTGCAGGCCATGCCTCACACACAGAACCAACAGAGGGGAACCCATCCCAATGGAAACCAAGGTATGTGTTGGCCTAAGAATACTAGCAACAGGTACCTTCCAGAGACCAACTGGCGATATGATGGGGATATCACAGGCATCAGCCTCCAGGGTACTACACCAGTTCCTGGATGCCATGTCAGAACATGTCGGTGATCATGTATATTTCCCCAATGCCCGTGAGGTATTGGCCAGCAATATGCGTCTCTTCCAGCAAATAGCAGAATACCCTGAGATACTGGGTGCAATAGACTGCATGCACATACACATCAAAGCACCAGCCGGTGAGCAGGGTAGGGCCTACATTAACAGCAAGGGCTTCCCCTCCATCAACTGCCAGGTCGTGTGTGATGACCAGGGCATAATAATGAATGTATGTGCTGGCTGCCCTGGGAGTTATCACGATTCCCACATCTGGCATTTGACACAGCTGTACCAGACATTTGCCAATGGGGACATCCCACACGGACACCTAGTGGGGGATGCAGGTTATGCACTGGAGCCATGGCTGATGACACCCATCAGAAATGCACACACACCTGAACAGGAACACCATAATGAGGCACACGTACAAACACGTAATGTGATAGAGCATGTGTTTGGGCTGCTCAAGTCACGGTTCCGGTGTCTGGACACATCTGGTGGAGCCTTGCAGTACACACCAACTACATGTACCCAAATTGTCATGGTATGTGCTATGCTACATAATATGATCTTGTGAAAACAGCTGCAGCAGGACCAGCATAGGTCCGGGCCAAACAGCCCCACACCATTGCCAAGGCCATCACAGGCAGAGCGTGACTCGGAGGAGGAACAACCTGAGCCTGCCCCAGTAGGCAGAAGGAGGCGTGCCCAGTATGCCCTGGCCTTGGCAAAGAGGCAATGCATAGCACATACACTGGCTCAGTAGGAACCCTGGGAATGATACCCCTCTCTGACTCACTCATATAGTAACAGGGATGCCTAACATGACACAACCTCCTCTCAAACATGTACAGGGAGTGTAGTATGTGCATCCGACAGAGGCAGCCCTGCAGCACCACCTGAGGCATGATTGCCATGTGTTAAGCAATGTAACACCATCTAGTATATGCAAACATGAAGACCCTGCCTAACATCTCACCCTCACCAAGCATGATGCCACACTATGAAGACAAGAAGATCAAGTACAATAATTGGCTGAAGTAATGCAGTCAGTCAAAGGGGAGCCAATGTGTTACAGGCTGGGAAGATATGCAGAGTTTGACATGATGCACCACCTGCTAGGGGTGGCATGCACCTATCATGCCATGCCCCATGGATACTGGCAAAGGCTGTCAGTACCCACAGCATGCCCTGAATAGGTAAGTCTCAAAACACAAACCCAACCTCATAGGTTCTACAAGGGATAGGAACCTAGATGTAATACTACCCCATGACAGATGTATAAACAGCAAGATGTGTGCAGTGTAAACGCACACAGTAAGGAGAATGTAGATACCAGTCCTGTAATAGAGAACTGGACAAGGCTCACATCAGCACCCTAACACTACCAGGTCACACCTCATACTGTGCTGTACAGCCGCAAAACATGGAAGAAGCTACAAAAGGAGGGTGACTAGCAAGAAATGGCAAGGATAACCACACCCCCATGTTGGTACCACAACAAGAAGCAGCATGGAATATCCATGGTCAAATACCAATGGCTAAAACTGCCTCACAGTATATAGCCTGCTGCAGACCACTGTCCTAATACCAGGAACAGCACCTGGCCTATGTCGGAATACATGAATATATCAAGCCCCCCAAACCACATTATATTGCTCGACTGAAAATACCCAGATATACACCGGTAGCATTGTACTAGCACCAACACAGTAGGAGAAAATTACCCAGATTCCATAAACCAAAATGCCCAGGAACAATGTACTACTCCCACAAGAGGGGTAAGCATACTGGATGTGATAATCAGCAACATGTGTACTGGATGGCAAGATGAGAAGTGTACCCCTCACTGGTAAGACCAGACCATAGAGTAAGCACACTGGATATAAACACCCTGACCCCAGTCCCTGGCCAGAATACCACAGTGAAAAACATGTGTAAAGCATAGGTTGCAGCCCTCCAAACTGATGTTGAATCCACAAAAGGCCCTGTGCAAGTGCAGAATATGGGACACACCACAGAACATGTTATACAGGCATTCCATGAACACAGCCAGGAATGCTTGGAGTATGCAATCACAAATAACAACAACACACAATGCCATACATGCAGGCATCTGGCATGCTGGCCTCCAGCCATTACCGAACCATGCAAGAGAATGAGGAAGATACCACATGATAGAGCAAACATAAAAAGGGAAGTAATCACTGACCAGTAGTATGGCAACAACATATGTCCACACATATAATCCACTAATTCCAGCCACAACAAGTATAATCTATGAATCCAGAGGCAATGTGATGCCAGTACCAAGTACACAGACAACCACAATACCCCCCAATAAATACAAACATATGTGATAGATGCATCCATGTATCCAAAGCAGAGGTTGAGCTCCAACAACTCAGTACTGTCAACACTAGTCAGGAGGAGAAGGTAACCACATACACCACAAACCCAGTCCCACATAGACCTACCACAACTGTAAACCAAACACATAAACACAGACAAATATTCCCGGAGGTCTTAATTACAAACACACCACACCAACAGACGCCTCCAAAGTAGATCACAAGCAACCACAACCTTCAAACATAGCACATGCAATGAATAGTACGCAAATCTGGTGTGCCAAACAGTCACAGGCCCGAAGGAGAAACAACATGCCTGATACAGTCGTAATAGGTGTCTGTATAGGCAGACACACAGCTGTCCCACTCACCAGACTGAACAAGGGAAAGGGTAGAGTAAGCTGCTTGTAGGTAGCCACAAAATGCCACTTAACACAAGTATGCAGGTCACCCCAAAGCAAGCAGAAATATGATGCACTCAATGTCCATGCTGGTGTGAATTACCTGAGATGTGCCTCCCTGGTCAACATCAAATGAGACATGGATGGTCCCTCCGAGTATGTACCCCAGGGCAGGATGACACTGGCTGTGTGCAGCATCCAACCCTCACCAAGAATGATGCCACAGTACAAACACATAATGCTCATGTTTAACAGCTGGCACAGTTACAGCTGTCAGTCCAAGAGGGTGTAATGTGTGTCTGCTTGAGATGTCAAGCATGACAAGCCATGCTGCTGTTACAGGGGTGGCTGACAGCTGTTACCCGTGTGCGTCTGGATACTGGATAAGGCCTTTGCCGCCTCCATAGAGCCGTATGTAGGCAAGGCCAAAAAGACTACCCACCACCCTAGAAAACATAAGTGGTAGGAAACATAAGAGTAATGCTGCCAGATGTGTAAACTGCAATATGCATGCCCCTGAGGCACTTCCTATTATGGAGAACATTGATGCCTGTCCAGTGACAGAAGCCTGCTGCAGGCCTAGTGATAGCACACCAGCACTACTAGGTTATACCACATACCATGTGTTATGGCCCCAACACCTGCACCAAGATATCAAAGGAGGGGGAGTATCCATATGCAGCACAGACACCCATATAGCCAGGTAACTGACAATGCACAAAGCAGCGGACACCACCCATGTGCACATAACTGTAGTCAAAACTGCTGTACAGTCTGTAGCATGCGACAGACCACACTCTCACACACAAGAACCCCACCCAGACATCCGAAGACACTGGACAGTATGGATGTCCCACCAAATACCAGACAAGGTACACAAAGTACCACATAGGTGCCAAACCATTATGTATGCAAGGAGTCATCAGGGAACTAGGGACACAGGTCGACATTAATCTGTCATGTGACAGCCACAATGCCAATGTGGCTATGAAGACTGTTGATACTGGACACCGTATCATGAAAGGATTCACATCAACATCAACAGAGGTCACTGTGCCGCTGTACTGTTCCCTTATCAGACACATAATCTAGTACAATGACTCATATGGGATGTACCATACGTGACACCTGCAGCAGCTCGGAAGACCTCATAGTTACCCCACCAACAGGATAAAGGGTGTGAAATATATATCATATGCTGCCTGGCTGTAGGCACCCCAGCTGACTGCAGTCACACCCTGCCTACACAGAGGCATTGTATGTCTGTTGTACCAGGCCATGTCCAACACAGGAGTAATGGACATGCTACACCACAGGAAATCAAAGCCATTGGAGCTGTGAGAGTCACAGATGTCAACCTCAACACATAATGAAATAAGATGTGCTGGAGGGACAGATACATAACCCATAGGCTCCCCACACCCAGAAACAGGATCCCAATCCATGGTAGGCAGAGCCCCTCACTGACACCCCTCAACAGGAATATTGCCAAGTGGATGGATGACCGTACATGTATACTGGGGGTCCCCACTGTGTCACGACCAGACAGAGGCACAGTGAAGAACCTCATAAATGGCCATAATTGAACATAGCAAGGGGTGGCAAAAGACACACACACTCTAGCTAGGCTTACTAATGGCCTAGGGTGTCTAGCCTACTGTGAACCCATGAACCTATGAAGATACAACACGTACAGGACACTAAGGATAATCACAAGGCTTACCCAAATGATAGTAGGAACCATGTTGGGCATCCACAGATATGCTCCGAATCACACAGATATTACAAACAACATACCAGACACACACACATATTGCTAACATACAACCTGTCAGGTGCAGTGCAAACCCCCCCCCCCCCGAGTGCAAAATACCTATCCCAGCAGATGGTCCCCTGACATTGCAGATGCTGAGGTAACAGCCATCATCTGCAAAGCAGAACACACAGCAGCAAAGGTATGTGATGATGTCCTGTGCTGAGGCCAACATGGACCCCAAGAGTAATGGAATGCAAAATCATACTACTGGCCAATGTCAGTCTTACCACATAATATGTACCCAAAGAGCAGTGTATAACAACAGTGGTCCATCACAACAAAGGTGTTGCCTGAATGGATACTCCAAACTACCACCCCAGGATCCTGACAAGCTTGTTCTGCACAGCTATGGAAAGGATCAGTATGTACCGCAGACAGAAGGCTAATGTGGACCTACTGATACTGGACCCTACACACTGTGGCTGTTGTAACTGCAGAACCGGCCCCTAAACATGTCTGACCCATTAGAAAGTCATTAAGGTCATTGATGAGGGAGGGCTATGTGGTCAACACAGTGTAGCTGGACCGTGCACATGCTTCTAGACAATACTGTACGTGTTCAGTATGGATATGTTCAACCGCTTAAATATACACCCCTATGTCAGTAGAGGGGTTGCAAAGCAGACCAAGGACAGAACTGACATGGTCAGACATGCCGCATCCATGTCAGACTACAAAGCGGATATGAGTGGCATCCCACAAGGCCTGGTCTTGGCCCCCTCACCCCCATTCTGTATACATGTCCCATAGGTATAGGCCAACATGGAAGGACTGTGACTGAGCATGTATGCAGAGGAGTACAAACAGCCCACCATATCCGACCCACAGCTGACACAAGCAACCCACAAAAGGGCCACCTACAAACAGACAACTGTAGCCATAGCCATGTCAGCAAGTTAATCGCAGAACTGTGTATAGACAACCACTGTGGATATACAGTAAGTGCCCACAAATTACCACACAGGTGTTAACCCATGAGGCACCTAACATGTAATGTGAGACCTGGGTACAAAAGGTGATAAATATCCTGCACTGGACAAACATGTGTCTGTAGTGTTCGCAGAAACATGTACCATATACCCACCCAAACATGAAGGCTGGCAGATGTAGATAAGGGGAACTCACTCTGGCTCTGCAGCCATCCTCCATCAGCATCACAACTGACTACAATAGCCCTTGTGGGATATACCGCAGCAGACACCTCCAACAACTGTAAAGTCCACAACAGTACCCCACCAGGGGTGGCAAAGAGCCCGAACAGATGCCATGTGTTGCCTGAGTAAACAAACTGCAGCCCCACACACCGCCATCCTTCCCAGCTACAGGAAAGCTGTGCCTGATGTATGAAGCCATGTCCAACCTGGAATGAATGAACATGTTGCACCTTGTACAATCTGAATGGCAGTGAGCTATGCACATGAGAGACCTGAACCCCAACACTGACATACATAGGACAAGCTGTACAGAATGATCCATAACACAGAAGGCACCCCCACACTTCAGTAAACTCCTGGTACAGGTCAGCCAGAGTGCCACATATTGACACCCCTCAAGAGGCATCCTGATGAGTGTATGGGAGATGGTAGGCTACCCTGGGTATCACTGTTATGTCAGAGGTAGACAGAGGCACAGTATACCAACCATAGGTTCATAGGTTCATACTAGGCTAGCTGCCCTAGGGCATTTATAAGCCTAGCCAGAATGTGTTTGGCTTTCGCCACCCATTTTAAATTTATTTTGCTATGCCCTTTTTCGAGGTTAGTATACTGTGCCTCTGTCTAACAGTGACACAGAAGTGATACCCGGGGTAAACCTACGATCTCCCATCCACTCATCAAGATTCCTCTTGAAGAGAGTCAATGAGGGACTCTCCCTAACCTGGACTGGGATTTTATTCCAGAGTGAAGGGAGCCTCTGGGTTATGAATCTGTCCCTCCAGCATGTCCTATTTATTTCAGTGCTGAGGTTCAAGTCTCTCGAGCACGTAGTTCGATGGGATTTGGATTTTCTGAGGTACAGCATGTCCATTAATTCTGGGTTAGACATGGCTTTATATGTCAGGCACAGATCGCCTCTGAACAGGCGGTATGCCACTGAGTAGAGCTGGAGTTTCTTTAACCGGGCAGCATATGGCATCTGTTTGAGCCCTTTGATCCTCTTGGTGAGGTACTTTTGGGGTCTTTCCAGTTGCTGCAGGTCTCTGGTAAGGTACATCCCAAAAGGGGCATTGTACTCAATTATGGGCCTGATGAGGGATGAGTAAAGAGGCACGATGACCTCCCCTGATCTAGATGTGAATCCCTTCATGATTAGGTGGGCTATATAAAATGTTTTTCTAACCACTTTGGCCACGTGGTTGTCAAATGAGAGATTGCTATCAACTTGGGTCCCCAGGTCCCTAATTACTTCTTTTGTACTTAATGGATTACCACCTATGTGGTAATTTGTGGGCACTTTGTTTTTGCCAAAGGGGATGACTATACACTTTTTGGCATTTAGCTTGAGGCCATGGCTCTGGCACCAGTTGTCTGTTTCTATGAGGCCCTTTTGGAGGATGCTTGTGTCGGCTGAAGAGTCAATTATGGCGCCCAGTTTGCAGTCATCTGCGAACTTGGTCAGCCACAGTCCTTCCGTGTTGGCCTGTACCGCCGAGAAATATATACCGAACAAGAGAGGTCCCAGGACTGAGCCTTGTATATAATGGCAAACTCCAGTTACAATGTGTGTTGAAGGACAAACACACCCTGTGACTACCATCAGAAATGGCCTATGGAACATCGCTAGTGTTTGCCAATGTCCACCCATGTTGTGGAATACACTAGCAATGCTGGACGAGTCTGGTGTAGGTAGTCCATATCTGAACATATTGCAACATGGTCATATGTGCACAACTGGCCCCTACACAGTTTGTTGTGCTCACTATGAAGATGTCAAGCAGTGATAGGACTAAAGCCCAGGATACTGACCACTACAGTGAAAGTACCGAACCAGTACACTATACGGTACTACAGTGTTAGGTCATTATGAAAGTATGTTGAGAACTGTCTGCAAAGTATCCCATGCAATTCCTGCAGGTACAGTATAATCCCTGTTGCGGCAGACACGAAGCAGTTGGCCAGTTAGTACACAACATGACACCCAGCACACAATCATAAACGTGTGATAATGTCGAAGGTCACACACACCCAAATATGTGTTGGACTTCAGAGTGCAACATATGGAAAGCTCACACTGGGCATGCTCACACTTTGATAAATGAGGCATATGTCAGACAACATGCCATGGAAAGGCTGAACTGGGCATGCTCACACACTTAGGCCATATCTCCGTGTAGCAGTTGGCCACACATATCTGGTACTTGAATGTGTCAGTCCAGGAACCAACCACAACACAGCAATCAGCCCAGTGCACACAGTAAATGACCACAGAGACATAAGTGATATAGTGGATCGCCGTCATATGCAAACATCTGCCACAGATACACAAGTTGGTCATAGGAACAGGGAATGCTATGGCAATAAAGACCTGCAAACAGTAGAACAGCACAACAAATATTGTGCATCTGACAATTGAACATATGGGTGTAGAGGTCAATACAAGGCTTCTTGCCCCAGGGAATGACAGCTCAGCCAGAGTGTGCTTGGCGTCTGCATCCCCAGGATAGTAGGCTACCATGCCACTGTAAAGTAGGTCACAGAAGGCAACATGCGAGGCTAGTGAGCTGTGCCTCTGTCAAGCAGGGGCACCGTGGAGGTCTCAGGGATTGAATGTGCTAAGCCACAGCCATGTTGTCGGTGTGTGCTGTGAGAGGGTTGCTGAGGATCTCTGACAGTAGGTGTCCATCAATAACAGACTGAGGGGAGCCCTATCTGCATTCTCTGGATGATTCCACTGTCAACACTGTGTTGTAATGAGTATGTGTGAATAAAGTGCCGTGCTGGAACCATCCACAGATGTCCTCCCTCTGTGGGCTACAGCTCTGCAATGTATTAGGTCACTCTGTCTGTTGAACGGCGCATATATGGCCGGTGTACAGCTGACAGGTGTCTTGTTGTGGAGCAGTCATGGGTATATGTGGGATAGCATGACCAATGAAAACTGTACACATGCTCATAGGATGCAAGTGTCAAGGATTATGCTGAGTGGCCAGTATAGTCCTCCAGCATGGGTCCTCTGAAGTCATCCACCCCAGTCTACACAAGTGTAGAGTCTGCTTGTGCTAAACACAGTTTGTGTGCAGTGACAACCTTGCCTGGGGGTGGAGATGAGATATGGATGTCCAGGCAAAGGTGGTCATGGTCAGATATCAACAATGGTGGTCTACCTCTGGTGTGGAACAGTGAGTACCCACATTGCAGATGGACAGGTGCAATATGTATTCACCCATGTGGCTGTGGTGTGTGGTTCTGCCATAGCACATAGACCCACAAATTGTAGTGGCTGTAGGGTAAAGTGGTAGAGGCCTGAGTAGTTCTCACACACAATATGCCTGTACCTGATGTTAACAACTGGAATGGTGTATGTGAATACCTGCATATCCTGGCACTGTTCCCAGGGAAGCTAAGGGTGTGTCCTGGATGTGGGTGTGGTGTTCTGGACTGGTTGTGTTGTGTGTTACAGGTCCTGTGGTCCCAAAGCATGGTATATAGAACATAACCTGCCAGTGCGATGTGCATATCTGACCCTGACGTAGGTGGCTGCAAATGCATATATATGCTATCCCCCACCTGACAGGTAGTACTACATCTACATACCTCTGTGGAAATAAAGATGTCAGCACCCTGGAAATACTACAGGTGCAGAGCAGATGCCCAATAATTCGGATAGTGCGCTCTGCTAATGCGTCTCCCTCAAGTGTCATAATATAGTTAGGTAGGGGTTCGAATCCTGCAAATGCTCTGTGTGCGTTTGGATGAGGGGGGGTTAGTGTGTGTGAGAAAAATGTCCCTTTTGGCAACTGGGAGAACACACTACAGGATGCACACTCCCCTTTCTAAACACAGATGATGTCAGCACCCTATAAGTACAGCAGGAGAAGGGTAGCCTCCCAGTAATGCGAATAGTGCACTCTGCTAATGCGTCCATCTCAAGTGTCATAACATAGTTAAGTAGTGGTTTGAATGAGGGGGGTTACTGTGTGTGAGGGAAATGTCCCTTTTGGCAACTGGGAGAACACACTACAGGATGCACACTCCCCTTTCCAAACACAGATGATGTCAGCACCCTATAAGTACAGCAGGAGAAGAGGAGCCTCCCAGTAATGCGAATATTGTGCTCTGCTAATGCATCCGTCTCGAGTGTCATAACATAGTTAGGTAGTGGTTTGAATCTGGCAAGTGTGTGTGCTTGGATGAGGGGGGTTGTTGTGTGAGGGAAATGTCCCTTTTGGCAACTGGGAGAACACACTACAGGATGCACACTCCCCTTTCTAAACACAGATGATGTCAGCACCCTATAAGTACAGCAGGAGAAGGGAAGCCACCCAGTAATGCGAATAGTGTGCTCCGCTAATGCGTCTGACTCGAGTGTCATAACATGGTTAGGTAGTGATTTGAATCCTGCAAGTGTGTGTACTTGGATGAGGGGGATTACTGTGTGTGTGCAAATATGTGTGAGGAAAATGTCCCTTTTGGCAACTGGGAGAACACACTACAGGATGCACACTCCCCTTTCTAAACACAGATGATGTCAGCACCCTATAAGTACAGCAGGAGAAGGGAAGCCTCCCAGTAATGCGAATAGCGCGCTCTGCTAATGCGTCCGTCTCGAGTGTCATAACATAGTTAGGTAGTGATTTAAATCCTGCAAATGGCAAGTGTGTGTGTTTGGATGGGGGGGTTACTGTGTGTGTGCAAATATGTTTGAGGGAAATGTCCCTTTTGGCAACTGGGAGAACACACTACATGATGCACACTCCCCTTTCTAAACACAGATGATGTCAGCACCCTATAAGTACAGCAGGAGAAGGGAAGCCTCCCAGTAACGCGAATAGCATGCTCCGCTAATGCGTCCGTCTCGAGTGTCATAACATAGTTAGGTAGTGGTTTGAATCCTGCAAGTGTGTGTGTTTGGATGAGGGGGTTACTGTGTGTGTGCAAATATGTATGAGAGAAATGTCCCTTTTGGCAACTGGGAGAACACACTACAGGATGCACACTCCCCTTTCTAAACACAGATGATGTCAGCACCCTATAAGTGCAGCAGGAGAAGGGAAGCCTCCCAGTAATGCGAATAGTGAGCTCCGCTAATGCTTCCGTCTCAAGTGTCATAACATAGTTAGGTAGTGGTTTGAATCCTGCAAATGGCAGGTGTGTGTGTTTGGATGAGGGGGGGGGTTAGTGTGAATGAAATGTCCCTTTTGGCAACTGGGAGAACACACTACAGGATGCACACTCCCTTTTCTAAACACAGATGATGTCAGCACCCTATAAGTACAGCAGGAGAAGAGGAGCCTCCCAGTAATGCAAATAGCGCGCTCTGCTAATGCGTCCGTCTCGAGTGTCATAACATAGTTAGGTAGTGGTTTGAATCCTGCAAATGGCAGGTGTGTGTGTTTGGATGAGGGGGGTTAGTGTGTGTGAGGGAAATGTCCCTTTTGGCAACTGGGAGAACACACTACAGGATGCACACTCCCTTTTCTAAACACAGATGATGTCAGCACCCTATAAGTACAGCAGGAGAAAGGAAGCCTCCCAATAATGTGAATAGCACACTCTGCTAATGCGTTTCTCCTCAGTATCGTAATGTAGTTAGGTAGGAGTTTGAAATCTGTAAATGGTGTGTGTGTGTGTGTGTTTGGATGTGGGGAGTTCGTGTGTGTGCATTTCCGTATGAAAGACATGTTAGTTTTGGCAATCAGGAGATCACACTACTTGATGCACATTACCCTTTCAAAATACTGATGTTGTCAGCACCCTATAAGTATAGCCAGAGAAGAGGAACTATCTAGTAAACCGAATAGTGCACTTTGCTAATGCGTCTCTCTCACGTGTCATGACTTAGTTAGGTAGGGGAATGAATCCTGCAAATGGCAAGTGTGCATGTGTGTGGGGGTAGTAGGGTGTGTGTAAATGCAAGTGTGAGCACACAGATCCATTTGGCAAATACTACAATACACCAGATGCTGCATACTCCCCCAGTAAACACAGGGGTTGTCACCACACTATCAGCACAGCCAAACAGGGCTAGTTGGCTAGTAATGCCAATAGTGTGCCCTGCTACTGTGTCTATTACCATTGTCAGAGTACAGATAGGTATGTTTTGGTAACCCACAACTGTCACGTGTGGTTGTGTCACACAGTATGACCTTGTGTGGGTGTTTGTACATAACAATGCATGCCATTGCCTAAACCAGCAATGGCATTGCACACATGATGTATGTGTGTGACACATACACATAAATACCTGTGACCTGCAGTAGTTACTATGTCTGACACATGCTTCGTGTGGATAAATGGTATTTGCAATGTATACCAATATGACTGTGTCTTACTGTGCAGGGTGCACGTGGTATGTCCCTATACAGTGTGGGTGTCTATGTTGAAAGACCTACAGCAGGGGATACACATCTGGTCTGGGCCATATAGTGTACATGTAGTCGATGTACAGGTGCTGCATGTTCCCACCTGTTGTGGTAGTGGTAACATGTCATTCCACTGCAATTCGGTGACCACATGCTGTGAACTCTTCAACTAGTGTGTTGTAGCTACAGTAATGCTCACACACAATGTTTGGCTGGATGCAGTATGGCCTTATAAACACAGTTCTTGAGACTGTCATATTGCCGGTGTTGTTATGGAGGATAGGTGGTCTTCCTGTGTATGTGAGGGTTGTGTGTGCCAGGCTATGAACCAGATGGCAGTCCGACACACTGTCAGCTGCACATGAGTAGGCCCTGATGGTTTATGCTGTGCCAACAACCTGGAGGTGTGTGTATCTGTGTTACCCTGGGATACCACCCCCCTATCCATGTGTGTTACATGTGTAGGGGACGACAGGCATGGTATGGGGCATAACCTGTCAGTGATGGGTAACACCTGTGAGCCATGAATCATGAATCTGGTACTGCACAGACATTGCAGTTCACCGTGCTGAGGGCAGTGTCTGGTGCATGCATCTTCTGGTATACACTGCTGTTGTTGTGTAGCAGCACTGTTAGTGTCCTAACCTGTGTGATACCCACAGAGGTCACTATGTAAACCATGTCCTGCAGCATAAGGCAGTATGTGTGTACCAAGGAGCTTTGCCATTATACATCGGGCCATGGGTGTCACGTGCAAGATGACCCGTGCACATCATTGTGGCTTCCCTAGCATGTAAGCACACATTGACAGCCAGTGGATACCCTATGAATGACAGTGGAGACTGAGCATAATGTAGACATACAACACCCTTCCTACATATAGTGGTAGAATACCTGGTGAGGGTATGTTGGCAACCAACATCAGGCTCATACTGGCCTGTGCCACATGCTGAGAGATCCATTCTATGTTCCCTATCATGTAGTCCAGGGTGGTATGTCTCAGGCAGCCACACTGGCATGGTCAATGAGTGAGTCATATCTGTTCATGCCTCTGACTGACCTGTATGCATGTGTGTTGTGGTGGACCATAGTGCCCCTGAGTCATATCACTGTGACCTTCACCAGATACAGCCTGTTGAGCGGGACCCCAGTGCAGCACACAAGACAGGTACCTGACACGTCTGTAGCAGGTGTGTTGTGTAGCCCTACAGACTGTGAGTGTATGGCACAGGGGATGTGCGTGCCATGTGTGGCATGTGCTCTGTTCCGACGGAACATATGCCTGTGTGCCAGCTGCGGAGGTGTGTGATGCCCAGGCAGGCTGCTATTCTGAGTCCCCACGTATGCCCCAGTGTGTTCAGCATGCTGTCAGTGTGTGTCAATGGCTGACTGGTATTGTCGTCAGTGTAATATATTGTATTGATTTATTTATTTATCCTACATTTGTTGACTGGGATAGCCCGACTGGATGCATGTCCATTTCAGGGAGGCCTTGGAGACAAGCTACGAGGGTAGCAGATACAGCATTACATAATACTAGCATTACATATTACAAACAGATTATTTACAGAGATTACATAAGTAAGCAAGTCAAACATGTTCCACAGGTTAATGTTAGACCTGAGCACAAGTCAGGATTAAATTAAAATTACACAGTAAAGTGGTTCACAGATTTTACACATTCGAGTTAGCCAGGCTTGATACATTGACATAGCCAGTTAAGTGACAAATGTTGTTTGAGTCTACTGTTAAATTGACCTAAGGTGGACAGTAGGGTAATATCAGCTGGAAGTGAGTTCCAGGATCTACTTACAGGGTTTGCAAAGAGAGAATCACTGGCTGTGTTATTAAACTTGCTAGTCTGAAGTAGTACTTTGTTAGAGGATCAAAGCGGTCTAGGATTGTTATAGGGGGTGATAATATTTGAAGTGCAGGAGTATTGTCTGGATTATAGAGGATTTTATAGGCCATAATCAGTTGGTTATACTGTATTAGGCTGGGTATTGCAAGCCAACCAAGCTGATTTAGATTGATGCAATGTTGTGTCCTAAAAGGCAGCCCAGTGGCAAACCTGGCAATGTGGTTGTAGCAAATTGAGTGTTTGTTAAGGACAGTCTTGTTCATATTCGAGAGTAGAGGGGATGCATACAGAAGGGTTGAAACAAGGTGTGAGCGAGCTATGGCACCTTTAGCTGGAGGGGCTAGGAAGGCTTTAATTCTGTAAAGTGACCCTAGTTTTCTATTGATGGCTTTGATAATCTGGTTAACATGTATGTCACATTTGAGATTATTGTCTATGATGACACCTAATAGTTTCGAGATGGGTCAGGGAGATTATTGTGCCATCAGTTGATGTTATGGTAACGGTGAAAGTGGTAGACCTACGTGTTGGTGAAATAACAGCAGTTTAGTTTGATTGGGATTTAGGATCAGGCGATGTTCAGAAAGCCAGTTTGCTATTGTATTAAAGGTGGTTTGGGTAGCTGACCATAACTCTACTGGAGATGTGGCTGAGCAGATCAGAGTAGAGTATTCAGCATATTGGATACAGCTGACTTTTGGGATGACAGTATAAAGGTCGTTAATGAAGATGGAGAACAGCAAGGGCCCTAGTATAGAGCCTTGTGGTACTCTGAGGGTGTTAGGTAGAAGGTTAGAGAGTTTGTTCTGCCAGAGGCCAGCCTGCTGTTGACCATGCAGGTAGGATTGAAACCATTGGAAGGCTCCAGTATCTAGACAGTCTTTGCAGGGTGTGGAGTACATGTTGGTGATCAACCATATCGTATGCCTTTGAAATATCCAAAAGAGGGCTGGATATATAATTATTGTTGCAAGTATGGCTTATGGTGTTAGTAAAGGCTAGGAGGCCTGACGTAGTGCTGTGATGAGGACGTAAGCCATGCTGAGTGTCTGCCATAATGCGAGTTTGGATTAGGTGGTGCATGACTTGTCTATGAAAGTTTCCATAATCTTTGCAAGTGGAGAGAGAATAGGTATTGGCCTATAATTGGAGACTTCAGTAGAGCTGCCTCCTTCGTGAAGTGGGATTACATATGACATTTTCCAGATGGTGGGAAAGTTAGATTCTAACATGGTTCCTTTGATTACCTTTGAGACGGGTAAGCAATAGCATCATCTGGTTTTGATAGGTACTCGGCAGGGAGTTGATCAGCAGAAAGTGTAGTGGGTTTCACTGTTACAATCAAGGTACGGAGAAGTGAAGTGGCGACTGGTTGGCAGCTGGACGCAAGTAGTTTTCTAGGGGTGCTACTTTCAGGACCAGGGGAGCTAGGAGGTAGATGGCTAGCTAGGGCCTGAAATGTCTCAGTAAAGAACTGGTCAAAACTATCAGGAACATCTTCAGGGGTATTATCAATAGTAGCAGCAGGGATTGGGGTTGACGTTTGTCCAGGACATAGTATATATGACATGCCACCTGACCCTGGTATGGCATTACTGGGTTCAGAGAGACCAGTCCCCAGATTGGCTGTGTGGTGGCATCCCACACATGTGTTGTACGTTCCTGGCCAAGGGTGATGGCTGACTGCATACATGTGGCAGCTGTGACAATGACACATGACTCACATAAACCACTACTGGACCATAGAGGCGATTCACAGGTTACCTTTGCACATGCTACCCTAGTAGTGTGATTGCCAAGATGAGTACCAACACATAGGGCCAATGGGGAACAACATACTGAAGGTGTGTATGTGTGGGTGTACCGCTACTGTTTCATAGCACTGACATATATGACTGCACACGTGGGTAAATGCCAGGTGAGACGTGTGCAATGTGTCACAGGCAACGTACATGCGTACAGGACAGACAGTGATGTTCTGTCATGTGTAAAGTTGACATACATATCGTATGCTATGCAGATGTCACTAGAAGTCTACAGAAGCACTGTAACTCTGCATTGCAGATGTAAGCAGTATTCCAGGGGACCCCAAGAGAACATGCATGCAAACAAAGCTACAGTAAACAGGGCTGGAAGTAGTGCATTATACAACAAAGAAGGGGTAACAATAACAGTAAGTAACAATGCAAATATGTAGGCACTATCAACATGTACCCAGGAATATGCAGCGCAGATGCCCATGGTAGAACCGATATTATGTCATACTTATTTGTGATTTGGATTACATTGGTACTGCACACATATCTACATGCGCGAACATCCACATGGCATAGTCGTTGTGGGCAACTTGACACCATTACTGTACATGTCCACCATTGCATATCACTACTTGCATTAGCTTTCCCCCTGTGCTACCCATGTATGCGGCTATCTGTTGACAACCTTACCACCGGCATGCAATTATGTGCAGCTGTTATACTTTGGTATGTACTATGGGTGCAGATAACAATTCAGGACATTCATACAGTTACTGCAACAGGCACGCTGGGATAAACACACAGTCATAGCAGCACACTGTACTGTTACCAACATGATACTACTAATACACTTCTATGTAGTCACCCTGTGCATCAGCAACGTGTTTACCTGTTCCTGCAATAATGTTGGAGATTGCAGGAGGTGGCACAGTATCATCATATGCACAGGGTGTGGATTAGGTATGCCTGAGTCAGCCACTGATACCACCAATTGACATGTGTGTGTGTATGTGTGTTGGTGAGGGGCAGCAGTACAGGGTGGGGCAGTGTTGGTGCAGTGTGTGCATGTATGTGGTTGCCCTAGGTGTTAACATTTCGCATGTGTGTATGCACGCACACAGTTCCACCTCATAGCTGCCATATAAAGGAGTTTGTGGACAGCCACAGACTGCACCTGGCAGGCCATACAGATCAGTGTCTGTGTGCACGGACACAGTACCTGTGCCTGGCAGGGGTACTACGGACCGTATCCAGTACAAAGCCAGACTTGGTACTGTCATCAGAAGTGGGAGTGTGTTGACTGGACACAAGTCCCTGTTGGGACTGTCCAGAGCCATGTGCACGTGGTCTCCTGGGGTGTTCTGATGACAGCACAGACCCAGCATTGCAGGGGCTGCTGCTGGCACTATGGGGGCGTGCGCGAGCCTGTTGTCGTCCGCGCCGACTGCCAGCTGCTGTTGCTGCCGGCATACGGCCACATCGACACCGCAAATGCCCACCATTGCCCTGGCTCATGGACATCTGGTTGTGGAACTGCTGTAATATGTCCCCACAACGTCTGTCTATGACATCGGTGAAGTTACGGATAGCATCCGCAATGTCACACATACTGTCTGTCATGGTTGTGCGACATGCTCTCAGCTCCCTCAGACCCTGCCTGGTGTACCTTTCCATACGTGACTGTGCCTGCATGACAGTCCGAAACATAGCTGAGGTTGACAGACCTCTTTGGGCACATCGGCCAGAGGCAGTACGCCCATGGATGCTCCCACGAGAACCCATGGGCAACTGTCTGTGTGGTACATCAGAGGACCCTGCCCATGGCTGCTGTGTGGGGACGCATGTGCTACAGGTACCACATTACCCTGGTCTATGCCCACTGTATCCTGTCCATCACCTAGGGACAATGGTGATAAAGGATGTACAGGCAGGATGACTGTGTACAATGATGGGGTTGACAGCTGTGTACTGTCAATTGGCTGACCAATGGCAGACCCTGACACACCTTCCTGTACCATTACACAAATATCATCATTACCAGTAGCCGTGGCACAGGATTCAGGTTCCCTGCTGCAGGTCACCAGAGCAGCCCCAGAACCTGTGGGATGAAGACAGGAAACACAGTTTACAGTCTCCAGACATTGTTACCAGTGATGCACTTATACACACATGCACACATGGACACATGCACACAGGCACACATGCACACATGCACACATGCACACAGGCACACATGCACACATTCACACATGCAGACATGCACATGTGGACACATGCACAAGTGGACACATGCACACATGCACACGTGGACACATGCACACATGGACACATGCACACATGCACACGTGGTCACATGCACACATGGGCACATGCCCACATGCACACATGGTCACGTGTACACATGCACACATGCACACGTGGACACAGGCACACATGCACACATGCACACATGCACACATGGACACAGGCACACATGCACAGATGCACACATGGACACAGGCACACCTGCACACATGCACACATGCACACATGGGCACAGGCACACCTGCACACATGCACACATGCACACATGGGCACAGGCACACCTGCACACATGCACACATGCACCCCGCAGTATACACACAGAGCACTACTGAGTTACACTACTGTTACTAGCATTATCAGGACTATTATAGGTTATGTTAAACACACTCACCAACATGGATGGCCTGTCTTGCTGTAACCCTGGAGGGACCTGCAGAAATGATGAGATTAATGTCAGTGGGCACAACTGTGCCATTGATATTGCATATGATACAGTGTACAGAACAGTCAGGTGTACATATGGCATATTACCTGCACGCTCCATGTCATGCTGCTGTGTGGAACCAGCCACCATCATAATGCAGGTGTACTGCTGTTGGTGTTCCGGGGCTGGAGCCACAGCACTTAGGAGTAGCCCCTCCAGTCTGGTGGGGGGGGGGTGTGGCCACCCCACCTCCTGTGGCGACCTGTTGCCTGTGGATATCTGATGCACGCTGCCGGACACTTCAGATTAAATCACTGCAGTGATGTCGTACCTGCTCATATGTCCTGTTATGCGTGCCATTATCATTTACCCTACGGACAAGGTCTTGCCACAGTGCGGCCCTCTCCTGCTGATTCTGACTGGTGTGGGAAAACAGGATGTCATACTCCCGCACCAGGCTCTGGTGGATCTCCTCATCTTCCACCACAGAGTAGGCGGGGTTACGCTGTCATGCCATCTCCCTGGAAGAGAACACAGACAGGATATCAGCAGACCATGTCAGCAATATATGGCACACATACTATACATGATACTCATGTGTAGTGATATACTACTACTCCCATATGTTGCATGTGTGTGTGTCATGATGGATACACAGGTACATGGCCAGATATCAGTGCTCAGCCAACACCTGTGCAACAATACCTGCCACATTCCACACAACATAGTAGCATGCCCCATCGGTCAGCACACACTGACAGGTGCAATGCCCAACCTCACTCTGGGGGTTCATCCCAAGGTACTGTATGTGGGACACCGTCCACTACTGTGATGTGGACAGACATTACTCGGCCTGGATATACATATCCCACCACCACCACCAGCACAGTAGACTACTTTGATATGTATGTGATTAGACAGTTATTCACTTGCTGGGACTGAGATGGTATCCATGCAGCACACTGGGCCAGTGGAAGCCACAAGCCACACTGCTGACCCCTTTGCAAATGCTTACCACGGACATGCCACGGATTACATGGAACCTGCACACACATGTCTAACCCAGACCCTATGCACAAAGGTTAGGCATCCTGTCCGGTGGACCCCAGACAGAGGCAGATTGTATAACAATAGCAGGAGGCTACTGCAGGACAGAGCACATTCACATTAAGGGAAGGCATCTGTGGTCAGCACTGGTACTATGCTACGGTCCGTCATATCAACGGCCACAGCCTACTCTGGGAGGGAAATGGACACAAACACTATGGATGACCACAAGGCCTTCTTCAGTTATGTTACACATATTGACCACATGCCTCAGATATGCTCTGTGTTAATCCACACCTACTTAACATTCACCAAACACACGGATATTGGCAACAATCTTGCAGACATGTTCGGTGCACGTATCCCCCCTCCTTCTCCCCCACCTTTAAAATATTTATCCCAGCTGGATGTAACCTCCCTATCATCTCACATGTCCAGGTGAGGGCCGCCCTCAGCAGAGGAGAACACACAGCATCACTGTGACCTTGTGGTACCCCTGGATGTGTGCTACCGGCACTCCTAGAGGACATACAACCGCATATAACACTGATAGTTCATCTTGGCCGTACTACAGGATATGTACCTGGACAGTGGCATACAGCAACAGTGGTCCCACACCACTAAGGGGGCACCTCGACTGACCCTGGGAATTACCACATCATATGCATAATGGGCCTGGTCTGCTAAGCTATGGAATTATGCAGTATGGGATGCATATGCAGTGACATCAGGTACCTGCAGACACTTGTTCCCAGCCAGTGTGCCTTTGGGATAGGCTGATCCTGACTTTTGAACCTGACTGACCTTTCAAAGCAGTCACTACAGCCATTGCTGGGCCAACGTACAGACAAATGCTGCCAGGATCATGGCCTAAGACTGATTGGCATGTGATGTATGGTCATCCCCTTTTGGTGGAACTACGTGCACACAACATATCACATGGACATACCTATGGATACTGACCTATGACACATTTGGAGGGTTCACAGTATGCACACTATTAACCTGCTACTTTGCATTACCTCTGTTTGTCGCAGCTGGTTGCATTACCACAGCTTCTGCTTGCTGCTGCTACTGTCAGTGCTGACAGCTTCGGGTGACAGAGTCACAGTGTCTGATTTTGTAATTTTTTTTGCTCTCTCTCTCTCTCTCTCTCTCACTTCTCGCTCTCCCTCTGTCTGCTTACAGACAATGCAATGAATGTATTGCATGTGGGGAGTGTTAACACTGGATGCTTTTGTAGGTATCTGCATAGGTCCATGTGATGGCCTCTGCACCAATTGTAAACCAGCATTTGCTAATTGCATACAGCCAGTTGTGTACTGATTGCAGTTCTCACTGTGATTTCAGGTCAGTGCTATAAAAGGGTATGTGGGATAGGCATTGCCCTTTCAGATTGTGAGGGCGGGGACCATGCTGGTATGCTGTGGACAGTGTTCTGTGAGTGTAAAGGTTAGTATCTCTCTCATAATTCAGGCTGTGTTGTATATTCACAATTCGCCATTCCTCTCTCATGTTCCCTGTAGCAAGTGTGTATGCACATTGACTCCTACAACTATATATAGATATATATTTATATATATATATATATATATATATATATATATATATATATATATATATATATGTACATATGCATACATATATCTATGTACTTTAACTGACCTTATTATCTACAAGCTGCCAACTAGCATGGCTGTTTCTGTTCACACACTACTATTATGGAAATCCAGTAGTTTTGACAGTAATTTTTAAATGACATGCTTTGTGTACTGCACATCCTATATTCCCTTTACATTCATCCCTACTATTACATGTTATATTTATTTTAGCACAATGTTTTTGTATAAAAGTCATGGCTTAGTGGTAGGTCATACAGACTAGTGTTTCCAAGGTCCTGGGTTTGGGACTTACAGTGGGATTTTATTTTGCTTTTGAACTGAGTACAGGACCTGTCAATCAAAGTGACTAAGGCACTTATAAGCAGTTGTAACCGGGTTAGCGCTGGTTTGCGCGGAGCTCAAGCATGCACACTGGCGGTTAGCTCCACGCACACAAGCGCACACCCGCTTACAACCGCTTAACAGTGCTTACTCTGGCGCACACCTGTGCTATTTTCTTTGAAAGAAAAGAAAATGGGGAGACAGGAAAGTGGTGAAAAAGGGGTCACAAAGAGGGTAAGACAGTAGGGAAACAAGCTTGGGATGTGCAGGAGGGATGTAGGTAAGGCCCATAGCTGCCCATTTCTTCATCAGCAACAGCTGTGCATATGTATGCAATTTGGTGTGACATTTGAAACCTTCCACCCCTGAGAGAGGTGTCAGGACAACAATAATACTTGTTGTACAGCCAATTGTAATTGATAGGTTCCATGTCCAGCAGACATGTGTGCGGAATGGGCAGCTATGTATGGGGCGTAATTTTTTTGTGGGTACAGAGTGCCCTTTTTTTTCAGGTGAGAGTGGTATGTCAGGTGAAGGAAGTCAGTACAGCTGGGGAGGTAGGTTGGGTAGGGAAACAGACAAGACAAACAAGACGCATACAGGGGTGGTGTATGACACATGTGGGGGGGGTTACACAATTGACGGGGACGGAGGTTTGGATATCCAGAGCCCATGAGCCCACAGATGGCAACAGTGGAACTGATATCCCCACCCATAGGCAGTTGCCACTGTTCCTTCACTGCCCAGGATGGGGCTGTGCTGGGGGCTGTGTAGGCGGGGCAAAAGGCATGCACGTTAGTTGCGCCACCCGTGCCTTGAGCTGGCATAGGGGCTCAAGAACAGAGTCCCGAATCTCCCTACGCACCACAGTCCGGATGCTACGGAGGGTGAGTGGTTGTTCTCCTCTGGCCACACTTGCAGAGGGGGGGGTGAGCCCCATCCCCTGCAGCACTTCCACCCGCAGGTGGCACAGGGCCACTGGAGGAGGGTCCGGACTCGGCACTTGTGCCAGGTGCACTCGCCAGCTGAGGTGGAAGAGGTGGGTCCGCTGGAACCCGCCTTCCCTGTTGTCCTATGTTTTGCATTATGTCATGACAGTTTGGGTTAGTGACATATAATACCATTCACAATTAGTTGTAACAGCATGCATTAGTATTGCCATTAACCAAACACCCAGATATTCACACCACTGAACAGCGTGCATAACACATGCATAATTTGAACAGAAATACACAGTCCTGCAACATGCAGGGTTAATTGATGGCAACAGGCCATCAGGTGTGGATGTATGAACAGGGCAGATGCATCAACGGACATGCAGATATATATGACCCAACAGGACAAACGTCCAGGGGTGTTAATTGTGATTGCACATACCATTTTCACGTGGAATGGGTTATATGTGGTTATAGGGTGGGGTAAAGAAAGTAATATTAACACCTTCGAATAGCAATACATATGCTGTACATTTCTAATAGCTACAGTTATATACACACTACTGTTCTAACTACAGTTTCCTATATGATAACTATTTCAACTTGGTGATAGGACTGTTACTGCAACATCAATATACATTTTAGTGTTCTTCATACACATTCATATCTAGCTTTGTTCAGCTACATCATCTTGCTACATTTGCTTTATATAGCTGTAGACAAGTGTGGATGTTTGGTATATCAGACAATCATCCTATCTGCATATTTCAGACTGAGAGCAACATATCCAGATTTTGGGATACACATTCCACATGCAGCAACACTTTGAACAGATTTCGCTGTTTGGTTTTGAATCTCACATGCATTTCATTTTGTCTTGACTGCAGTATACTTTATTCAGGGGTTATTACTACTGTATTGCTGGATTCATGACACTTTCTCACACTCTCTCACTTGCTTTCATTTTACTATTCAGGATGGTACTTACTTCTAGGCTTTATTGACATGTTTTACCTGTAGTTATTACAATCCTTTCCAGCAGTCTCAATTCTGTCATGTTTCAGTATTTCCACAGGGATATATTTCACACATGTGATTTCATCATCTTCTGCAGCTATACTTCTCAGCCTGCTGCAGGTTGTGTACTATTTTCTTACAGGTAGGGCATTTTTATTTCAGAATATATGTCAGACAGTTTCATTTTTCGGTTTAACTTACAGGCTGAAACACACTTTTGTAATCAAGCAAGACTTGCAGACACTTTCACACTGTTACTTGCAGATTTTATTCCTTACTGACTACACTGCACTCTTTTGGTGACTGTCATACTTTTATATTTCTTTACGGTTACTGGTAGTGGATTACTGACCTGCCTGGTGGCGCAACCGCACCAGCCTATCACCATAGGCTCTGTGGTTCGCAGAACGGACACCTGCAGCTGTAATATAAATGAAGTAATATTGGAATACACATCTCCATAATATCAGCTGGTTTAATTTCTTACATACATAATTAAATGTTACTTACTCAGTAGTGGGGCGTTGGGTGTTTGCCGGGCCTCCTGGATCCAAAGGTTCAGTTGGTCCTGCTTGCGTCTCTTCAGGTCTGCATGGTGGTGACGGACCTGCTCACCAGTCCTTGGAATCCCTGTGGCACTGTTGAGATCATGAGCCAACCGGTCCCACGCCTCGGCCCTGTATGCTCCCCAGAGGACCTGGCCCTACATGAGTTGGGCCTCATGATTATGGACTAGGAGCCAGACCATGTACCTGGACTCCTCAACACCCCACCTCTGTGCTTGGAAGCAACTACCCTCTCCTACTCCTGTCATTCTGCCTGCAGGTCAGTTCTACAATCGTTTATGTTGTGTATTCCCACCTATGGGGCTTATATAGTCCGTTTTTCCCGCACATATCTGTGATTGGCCATTTTG
Organism: Protopterus annectens; assembly: GCF_019279795.1. Classification (NCBI taxonomy): domain Eukaryota; kingdom Metazoa; phylum Chordata; order Ceratodontiformes; family Protopteridae; genus Protopterus; species Protopterus annectens. The sequence continues at coordinate 822,955,522 of NC_056745.1, forward strand.
GAATTGTATCAACTTCAGTAAACCTGCATTGTCATGCTGTAGTTTGTATTCATTCCTATATATTAGCTATTATTGCATTTCTAGATACTGCTGTCATGGCTTAGTGGTTCTGTACCTTGACTATGGTGTATAGTATCCTGGGTTCGAACCTGGCCACTGCTTTTTATTTTTCATGACTGTCTAGACATGCTGAGGGGTGTGTCTGTGTAAAGGCAGTTTTGATACGGCTTGCTCAACGTTGCCCGTCGGTTAGCTTGTTTGCACAGTGCACAGCTCCACGCAAATGGGGTACGCTGGTTTAAGCCTCATTTGGCTATCGGCACACATATTACGCTCAGCTCAGTTAGGGGCACATAGATTTAGCGTGTTAGACCACTGCTCAGCTACGGGCACTCATTTTGCACCAGTTAAACCACTGCACATCTACGGGCAGATGCACTCACTCTGTTAAACTGTAGCTCAGCTATGAGCACATCTGGCATTTTTTATTCTTTTGTTACCTCACATGTCTTCAATATAAATGGGCTATTTCATTACATTTTACATAAATTGTGGTTTTATGTGTACATATTTGTCAAGGACTTGTTTCCTGCTTATTTTGAAAAAATAAATTGGTGTTGTGGGGGCTCGAACCATGAATGGCTGCTCTTCAGCCAACATCTCTACCGCTACGCTATTGCTTCCTGGCTCATTTTGCATATTTAGTTCTTATATGCTTTCCCACTGACTGCTAACTGTATCTGCGCTACGGGCACGCCCACGCAAATGAGCGCACTCACGGTTAAACATTTTTACAATTTAAAAAAATATATAAAACATGTTTATTAATATGTTTTCTGTTCATAGTCTGTGGCGGCATGTGTTGTGTTCTGTTTATTCACATTTCCATAGACTCTGTCGTGGGTGTTTACTTTGGATACTTTTCCTCTTCTGGGGGCGTGTCCGCTGACAGGTCTCGGCCTACGGACACGCCCCCTACTGTCTTACATGGACCGTGTTGGCCTTAAGTGTGATTCAGCATGCTCTCATTAATATGCAGAGCATGCTGACATCACTCCGTTTAACTGCAGCCTCCGTGTATGAGTTATAACTCTTACACGGAGGCTTTGTGAATCCTGCCCTATGTGTTAGATTAGGTGCACTCACACAGTTTTGTGTTCAAGGCTATTGAAAGAGTTGAATTAGGACCACATGGTGGTAATTTTAAAAATTACACTGAGAATAGAGAACTTTATTTTATTGTTAAGTTTCAGGCTGATAAAACGCCTGGCCTGAATGACAAGAGTTTCTTTAAAACCAGTGCTGAAGTCTAAGGGTTTGTTTAGGTAATTAATGCACCTCTTTAATTTGTTAATTGTTTTATGGATTTGTGTATTTAAATGTGATGCATTTGTTCTGCTGTAGTTTGGGGTGAAGAAGCACCTGAGTATGCAAAAATGCTTTCCTTTGTATATTATTATTAAAAAGTGGTTTTATACACTTCATTGCTCATTCATTTTGCCTCAGGTACCACTTTTTTATTTATACAGCTGTTCAGTCTACTATAAAAAGTTCTGTTACATTATTAAACTCTTCATTTATAAGTATATATGGTGAGACACAAATATTCAGGTAAATTAACAAAAAA